>NC_055980.1:5712344-5729844 GCF_018492685.1 Alosa sapidissima
CTCTCAGAAGAATAGAGAAACAAACAAACAAACAAACAAACACACTCAACTGTAAATACACACACACATATGCACAAACTTACTCACACAAAAGACAATATACACACAAAAACAAAGAGCAGTGCATACAGTACACTCATAAAAGACGCACGCACACACGCACACACACACACACACACTCTTTCTCTCTCTGCTTCATCCCCTTTTATCTTGGCCCCTTCATTCTTTCTCCCCCTCTCTCTTCCAGAGATGTCCAGCTCTCTTTTCCTCCCAGATTCTGCTCTCCATTCCTCTTTTTTTCCCTTCCCTCTTTCTCTTCTCATCGCTCCTCTTCTTTCTCCACCCACGTCTACTTTTCTTTTCCTCACTCTTGTCTCTTCTCCTCATTTTGTCTGCTTTGAAATGGCTTTGAACTTTTTCTGCAAACACACACTAACGGTCTGAGCAGGCTGTTGGTGAAGGGGCTGGACATGGACGCTGGACTAAGGCTAAATGTTTTAAATGGTGCAATTGGGCATCTCTCTCTCTCTGTCTCTATGTCTCATCCATCTTTTCTCTTTTCATCTTGACACTCCTCCACAGTTGCACAGTTGATATATTTTCCTTCTCCTTAAGCCCCAATACATACACACACACACACAGACACACACACATCTCAGTTTCTCCCATCTAGCCTGAGGCAGTTTGCCTCCAGGCCCTGTTAGGTGAGACGCAACATTCCCAATCACACCCCCACAGCCAACAGCGAGCAGAGAAACGGGGGGCTAGTGAGCGCTGTGGCCACTCTAGCGAGCGGCCAGTAATGGCTACATGCACTGGGGCCTCCGCAATCCATTCCACTATTAATGGAAAATATTTAAGTTGTCAGCTGATCAATAGGAGGAGGGCAGACAGATAAGACTTAAGTAAATGAGCGCGGGTCTGATGGAGGGAGGGAGAGAGAGAGGGAGGAGGAGGAAGGAGAGAGAGGGACAAAGAAAGAGGGAGAGTAGAAATGTGAGGATAGAGGATGGGATAGAAATGAAGAGAGAGGGATAGAGAATGGGACAGAGAAAGAGAAAGACAGTAGAGAGACATAGGCATGAAGGGAGAGAGAGAGAGAGAGAGAGAGAGAGAGAGAGAGAGAGAGAGAGAGAATGTGTGTGAGTGTGTTCGTCAGTAGGGGGTTGTTGAGAGAGGTTCCATTTATGATTAATCTATATTTACTGGTAGGGATCGACCCCTTTTCCCTCTTGCCCTAATGATATAAGACATTCTAGTGATGCAATAAAAAGATCTTAAGAGCTCCATGTACACTCATCACATGAGTATGGAACAGAGATGGTGTGTGTGTGTGTGTGTGTGTGTGTGTGTGTGTGTGTGTGTGTGTGCGTGTGTTGGGGGGGGGGGGGGCTAGATGGTGGATTATTACCCTCAGCCTTACGTGCGGGACAGCTACAAAGCTCGGATCAGATAGATAGAAGCCAACACCACCCACATACAGCTGAGCTCCATTTACAATCACACACACACACATACACACTTACACACACACACACACACAGCCGTGGATGCACACATATATTAGCCTCTTAGCTAACTAGTGGTGCCCCACACATTATGGAAGTTAATACAGTAACATAGCTTGACACTGTAAAAGTATTAGTCATTCCACGTAGAGGTGATGGTCTGATTAGGGAATTGCCAGATGGGTCAAAGGTTACCTTTAAGACGAGCGTCTCCTCCAAACACTCCGCACCCCCAGTTTCCTGTGGCAACCGCTGACAGGTGCTGTCTTGGCATACCAGGACGTGCAAATCCACAGTAGGCCTGGAAAATACACACACACACACACACACACGTCAATGTGATAAGCCAAGACAAGAAAGTGTGTTGTGTTGTGCAGCGTTCATTTTCTCTGTGCTGGAGGGGTGGGGAGAGAAGGACCAGTGTCTGCTACACACACTCGCCTTGTCCCACATGTGTAGAGGCCAGTGTGTGTGTGAGTTAGGGATCCTCTGTGCATGTGCATACACATGTCCGTGTTGATCTCTGTGTGTGGCCCACCCCATCGGCACACACACACACACACATACAAACACGTTGTACATGCACAGAATACCCCCCTAAACAAATACAGTATATATTGGCCTCTATCCATGTACAAATACAGACAGACAGAAAGACACACACACACAGTGCCCTAGCACACAAACACACATATGACACATGCCACTTGCACACATGGGACCCCACTAATTCTGACACACACACAAACACACACACACACACACACACACACACAGGCTGCTGAAAGGGCAGTGGTGGCGATCCGCTAAACAGCCCCCCCCCTCCTCCTGCCCCCGGCTCGTGCCCCCCACAGCCCTCCATCCCAGATAGGATTGATCTGCACGGCCGGGCATTTCTCACAACGCTGTCAAAACTGTCATCTTTTCATTTCCATTTTACCTCCCTCCTTCCCCTCTCTCTCTCTCTTTCACTCACTCACTCACTCACTCTCTCTCTCCTCCTTTCTTTCTCTCTTTCAAATGCCTTTCTGACAGCAGGCTTGACAAGCACTAACATCTTGATCTGCTGTGCTGTGAGATGCCTGGCAGAGAGAGAGAGAGAGAGAGAGAGAGAGAGAGAGAGAGAGAGAGAGAGAGAGAGAGAGAGAGAGAGAAAGGAAGAATGAGAGATGAAACACCATGGAAACGCCCGTAAGTGTTTAATTGACCACCGGGCTACTGGTGACCATCTCACCTTACCACACCGTGTGTGTGTGTGTGTGTGTGTGTGTGCTCGATAATAGAATAAAAAAAAAAAAAGATTACACCTGCCTGCATCTTCCTACAGCTACACTGTGATTCTAAATGCATTACACTGAGCACACAATACATGTTCCAAAGCGGAATGTGAATTAGACTGTAAATGCAATTTGTAATGTTTTAAAGTGCTTACACTAGAGCACTAGAGCCCTACCATCTACCAACATATGTGATCATTTACCAAACAACAAACACCCCAAAATGATCTCAAATGTTTCACCTTCACTATACAGTATGCCTGAAAAGGGCCAATTTGGCCCCCACACCTACTGCAACAAATTAATTAACCAAATAAATATGAAATGCGTTTGGTACATTCTTCTCTTTCCTGTACAGATCTGTTTTTTTCCCCTAGCCTGCACCAAAACTACTCCTTCCATTCAGTGTACACCCTGCCACCCTCTGTCATCACCCAAAGACGGTCTCGCTCAGCACACGTCTCTCTGGGTGCCTATTAAGAGGCTGCCGTTAGCTCGGTTAGCGAGACAATGCAAACACTCTCAAACGTAATGGGGGGTGAGCTAAACTCACTTCCTGGATTTATGCCTGTTTACAGTTCCTATTGTTTATTGGCTCTCATGCACTGTGCATAATGGCGCACTGCTGAAGCAATTAAATTGTCAGACGCCAAATCTGAAAGCAGATGCCATTTCAGCCCCCCCCCATCCCATCTCCCTGATGGGGTGTGTGGCGACTACGGTGACTATCTTCTGTTGGAGATCAAAGCATTTGAATCAAAGAGCAGCTGTAGAGCCCCCTAAACACGCACACGTGCGCACACACACACACACACACACACATTTCCAACAGACATTAATAATACAGGAGTTAGTATTTAGGCTACAGATGACACTGCCAGTGGGAGTAAAGGAGACCCAAAGCACAGAGAGGGGGAGGGAGGAAATGAGGTCTTTCGAGGGCAACATACTGTTTCTGTTTCCTGTTCTCATTGCTAATTGGTTACATCATAAAGTGACTGCTTCAGTGTTGAGGTGAGAGAAATACAGTCGGCTGACTATAACTATATTCATTGGGGCTGTTTCCAGCAAACAGCGTTTATCTTTCCTTACATATACATCACTTAGGAACAAAATGTTATACTGTGCCAGTCTTGCTGGTCTAACTGTGATGGAGCAGGTCTTGCAGAGCCACACATATATAAGATTTCCTGGACATATTGAAATATCCCAATCAAATTATCAAAGGTCACAGAAGTATTCAATCATTATTTGCTATATATGATATATGCAGACATTGTGTCCTCTTGTTTTGAACTGCCTGGGTCACATGAGCCTAGGTGGAAACACACACCTTCGGAGGACGTGCTGTTTCCCATTGGACCGGTACCTCTGCACACTCACCTTATTGAGTTCTCGGGTCATTCTCTCTGGATGGAATTGTTCCAGGAAGCTGCGGAACTTCAGAGCATCTATGGCGACAATCTCTGTGCATCTTCTCTGCCATCGGTCTCTATAGGAGCCAAATCAACAACAGGTGTACCTTACAATGTCATGAAAAGAACAAGACAGTAACAATACTTGAGCTGCAGACAAGATTTAAAATCTGTCATGGAGACACAGTCAAGTGACATCTCAAGCCAAATTAGTACATGGAATTTCTACAACCAACACCTGGCAGCTTTATCACTCTAACCTGATCAAAGTGCGCCCATCTATCAATGACCTACTATATGCACTATGAAGTGCAGTTCCAACACCAGAACAGAACACTAGAACCTTTCAACTGCTTTAAGCTTGAATGTTTCATCCAACACAATGTAGGAAGAAAACAACATGAATGCTGTATGGGCAGCAGAAGTGGGAAAAGCAACAGTGTGAGACTAACTGCAGCTAAGAGTGTGTAAATGGCCAAATCACCTGGGTGTCTGGTCATCACAACCTTCATCCCATTTGTAGGTCTCGGCATAGCCTCTGTACCTACTGTACTGTTCGGTACCTGAGAGAGAGAGAGAGAGAGAGAGAGAGAGAGAGAGAGAGAGAGAGAGATGGAGAGAGGGGGGGTGGAGAGAGAGATGGAGAGAGAGAAAAGAAAGAGAAAAGAAAGAGAGAGAAACAATGAAAAGGAAAATTACATCACCTATTGGAAAGGAGTAACCAAAACACAATCTAAATTACAATGCTATTTAGCCCTAAAACGTGAAAACATAAATACCTGAGTACCGGTATACTAAAAGACCCGAAACTCAGGAAAACCATGACAATGTACAGACATTGGAACTGGTGCTTTCTGCCTTGTATCTGATGTGTATGCATGTGTGTGTGGGCTAGAGGGAGGGGATACATGTGATGTGCTGTGTTAATCCTGTGGATATATGTCTGTGTGTAATGGAATGAATGTGTCTACTCTATGTTTCCTATGTCCAACCCTCCCTGAGTTTCAAACCTGGGCAAATGAGGCAAAATTACCTTTCATCCTCATAGAGAATGAGGATGTGGCCATTCTGGCAGCAAAATTTGTAGCACCCTGCCATAACCTGATGGACAGCCAGTGTGGCCATAACCACCAACAACTTTGTTTGTTTTTATTATTAGAATTGTTGTTTTACTTGTATGTCTTAATTTCCCAATTCTGTTAAACATTTATGTATTTATTTGTACATGTAATTGAGCTTTGGCAATAATGTTGCTAAAACATTCATTGCAATAAAGTTTTTATTGAATTGAACTGAATTGAGAGAGAGAGAGAGAGAGAGAGAGAGAGAGAGAGAGAGAGTTTACTAAAGCACTATCTAACCTTCTCACACAAACGCACATAACATTAAAACCTCAAACTAAAAATAATTTTCAGCACCAAACAAGAATTATTCAAGCCCATCTCTCACTTTAAAAAGCACTTGTCCATCAGAGAGAGAGAGGGGAGAGAGAAGTGAGAGAGTGAGAATAAAAGAGAGACAACTTAGGAGGCAATAGTGAGAGGGGCATAGAGGGAAAGAGGGAGGAAGAGTGAGTGATAGAGAGAGGAAGTGAGAGACATGAAAGGAAGTGACACGTTAACATATTTCTAATTTCCAGGCACGTGCAGAGAAGGGGGGCTACAGGGGCTCTAGCACCTGCCCTTTTGCCCCTTTGATGTCCAAGTGCCCTTTTGACAAGACCCGTTTTTTACTTTTTATAATTTGTAATACTTCCACTAGTTCCAACGTGAATATTCGCTAAAATGTCTCATTAATAGTTTGTGAAATTAGAAATTTACAATAATAACAATTTTCTGTGTTAATTGAAATGCCTTGCGGCCACCAATCCGTGACGTCATACATTCAGTGAACTCTCAGAAGGTGCACGCAGGCACAGTGCTGCAGGAGACGTTTGGGAGCACGGTAAGGTCACTTGGCAGTTAGCCTATCTGAACATGCAATAGTATTCAGCTTAGAGATAGAGAATAAAATGTTTAAAGTTGTTTTATGTTTAATAAAGTAGGCTATCAAACCCGTTTTAACCATGTCATGGTCCATCCATTTCAATAACCTTGCAGCTTCGAAAATCTAAGGCTGAACGTTCATAACATAATCTGTTTAGGTTACTATGTAATAGTAGCTTAGGTTAGTAGACCTAGTTCATAAAACAGAGTAGGCAAACCTTTTCTAAATCGTCATAAGCCGACGACATAGGCTACTGTAGTTGTTTAACTAACCCAACTCCACACGTCGTTCTCTGTTTACAGTAGCTACATTACGCGTCGTTTCACTCAGTGGCCACACGCACAGCACGTGAATCTGCAAGACACCAGTTTGCTAATGGTGGTAGTTCACTGTGATAAACATTAAAATTATAGCCTGACAAGCCAGACTAGGCAATAACATATTTGCTGCCGCTACGGTCAGGGTTAAATGCCGCACCCATGTAAGTTTTGAATAAAGTTAACACGTTTTCTGAAAATTTTGTTCCATGTGCCATTTTTTTAAATTTGAGCCCCTGCCCCTTCAAATGTCTCTGCACGCCCCTGCTAATTTCCCCTCTCTGCCCTTTCAGCATCCAGGTGGCAGCTTTCTGCAACAATCTGGAGCCACCTCCACATTCCGGTATGCCATTAATGACATGAAGCCCACACAGACAATCACACACACACCAGCAATCTGTGCACCTACACACACACACACACACACACACACACACACACACACACAGGCAATCTGACCCTCAGCTGGAGACAACAGCCTGATTGATGCTGAGATAACAGAGTGATGCAGGTCTGAGACAGGTGCAAATAGAGATGTGAGCAAAGAATTAAACAGAGTAAGAACACACACACACACACACAACATGTACATGTGCACACACACACAAACCTAAACACACAACACAAGACAGACCTGTATCTGAAATGTGCATGTATACACACACACACTTAAACACACAACAAGATGTACCAAACACCTGTATGTGAAATATGCCCACCCCCCCCAAACATCTGTATGTGAAATATGCCCCCCCCCCCCCCCCCCACACACACACACACACACAGAGACTATGAACAGCCCCTGACAAATCTGACGAGTAGTTTTTAAACAGCCCCCTGCTCTTGTGCAATCAGTGCGTGCTGACCTGGAGCAGTGGGGGCACCTGTCTCCTGACGGGGGAAGGTCAACCTATTACCCCCCCGCCGGGATGAGAGGGACACCAGAACACCCGGCAGGGGCAACCCGGGGTGGGGCTTCACACACACACACACACACACACACACACACACACACACACACCTACTGACGCGTGCACACGCACACACACAGCACAAATGTAATCACACTCTCACATGCTAATAACATTAAATCTCAAAAAACAAGTGGACACATGAAAATACACAGAGATCCACACCTCACACAATGCACACTCAGAAGCTGAATGCTACTGTTATAACCAGGCACACAAATACCCACAAGCATTGACACATAAGCACACACACATGCACGTGTAACTGTACGTGTAATATATACTGCGCACGCACGCACGCACACACACACACACACACACACAGAGCATCTCCCATTTATTAAATCTCATTAGTTATCACTGGGGTGCACTTCCTGTAGTCTGATTAAATCAGCTGATCAGTGTGAAGATCCCAGCCGCCTGACAACCTACCCTTCTAACCCTACACACATACTCTGCACACACACACACACTAACTCAATAACCGTCTGTATAGATGTACTCGGTAGCATGTGTCAGATTATTTCCACAAGCACATTTGAAAATATCTGCACCTGGTACCTCGCCAGAGAGAGGAGGCTTTGGCCTGTTTATACATAAGGGCATGTCTGGCACTGTCTTTTTTATGTGTGTGTGTGTGTGCATATTTCAGATACAGGTTTGGGGCATATTGTTGTGTGTGTGTTTTTACATATTACAGAGGTGTTTGGTGCGTATGCGTGTGTGTGTGTGCATACATGCGTGCCTGCCTCTCTCTCTCTGAACAATATCGGCTAAGGCGTTGGGCTAGCATGCAGTAGCCTGAAAAGATGTGGGTTCAATTCCCAGCTTCCACCATTATGCCCTTGAGCAAACAACCCTAGTTGCTCTGGGGACAATGGCCCTTGTAATATAATTGACATAGGAAAGTTGCTTTGGATAAAAAAGTGTATGCTATATGAATAAATGTAAATGTAAAATGTGTGTGTCTACATTAAGACTCCAACTGTTACATTTCCAACACAGAGCCCTTCTTTAATGCACCTTACGTCTCAAACAATCACACACTAAAATTCAAACACACTTTTGTCATCTACCTCCCACTAGGATGCAACCCCCGAGCCCCTCCACTTCTCCGGAAGGTTCCCTCCACTCCGACACCACCACCTGGAGGCTCTTCTTCTACTTCCTCCCTCCATCTCCTGACGGTGATCAAAACCGCTCGATAACAACCCCAGGTGGGGGGTGGGGGGTGGGGGGGCAATCATGGTTCATCCAATCGCACAAGATCGCCACGGTCACTAAAAGCTCAGACGAATCTAATCGTTTGGCTCCCGGCACTCAGAGCATTTAGATGAGTGTAGATCCCAGCTCTTAATCTAACTGTAGATGTCTGATTTATATCTACATATATATATAAAATTACACCAAACTTGACCACTCTCCATAATAATCTCCATAGGAAATAACCTTTGACCTTGATGTCGTCAGTATCTTGCTTTACCAGATCACGGACTATTACTGTGTGTGAGAATATACTGGCTACCAACTTTGAAGAAAAACACACAAATAACATCTGGATGTCATAAATGAACCCACACACACACCTGACGTTGTGGGAGTACATAACTAGGTTTTGCTAGTTGGTGGTCTACTTTAGGTAGAGTTGGAATTATATTTTGCTCTCTGGACAGTTTCACTTCAATCTCTTCTGCTGCTTTGGGTTGGCATACAGATGACGGCCCCTTCATTCTTTTGGTGGAGGCCATACAAGATGGAATAAAGAAGGAAGAGGAACATTACGAAGGACCAGACAAAACAAACAAAAGGGGAAAGACAAACACACAAACACAACCTTCTAGTTCATTTCAGAATCAGCGATGACATTTTGTGCATATGCCAACACATTCTTGGAGGTCAGCCGGTCAATGGAAATTCAGTTGGAATTCTATTCAATTATGGCGGCCCAAATTGTCGAGGAGAGTTCTTTGCGGTGTAACGGAGAAAGGAAGAAAGAGAAAGCTGGTGAGCTAGAGAGACAGGGAGAGGAAGAGGAAGAGAAAGAGAAAAAGAGAGAAAGTGATACAATAAATAGATACAGACAGAGATCCAGATGGAAACAGAGGGAGAGAGAGAACTTGGCTTCATGGAGGATTGGATGAGCAACTGAAGCAGATGTGTAATGTAAATGTGCTTGAATGAGTGAGTGAGTGAGACAGTGAACTACAGTTTGGCAGCGTTTCTCAAACTCAAACTATGAGCGTTTCCACAATCAGGAGGAAATAAATGCTTATTTATCAACAAACATAGAGACATAAAATTAAATGGTAGTGGTATGAGAGTTCAATGCATGTGTGTGCACGTCTGCGCGAGAGAAACTGAAACCACTCGATAACAATGTAGCAAAGCTCTGCTTCAACCTGTTGTAAGGCTACGAGATAACAACATGTACTGTAACAGAACTAAGTGGATTTTTGTAACTTCCATAAAAACAGAGCAGAGACTGGATAATAGATTTAAATATAACGTGGCCAAAAGCTATTGTAGCCTAATTATTCTTCCTGTTTAATAAATATCTCCAGATCAGTAATTACGCCTATCTGCTCCGCAATTTACCATACAACCAGTGTATACTTGCATGAAGGAAACATCCCAAAACAATGGTACCCATATAATTGCTGTTGTTTTGAGTATTCTTCATGCAAGCATCATGCGATGCACAACCTTGTGAGCAATGTTAGCACTTTAAACATTGACTGTATAACAATAATTGTGATAATGATAATGATAATCATAATCAGACAGATTTCTGGGCCCATCCTTAGACTGGGGCGGGGGAGTGGGGGGTGTGGGTTCATGTTGGTAGGCCCTATGACTTCAAAGTCTGCCATGACTGGGCCTCAAGTCAAAGAAGTTTGAGAAAAGCTGAACTAGGGAATGACTGAGTGAGCAATGAGTAAGTGAGCGAGGGAGGGAGGGAGTGAGTGAGTGAGTCAGTGAGTGAGTAAACTAGTGATTGAGTGAATGAGAGAGCTAGTGAGAGAGCGAGTGAACTAGCGATTGAGTGGGTGAGTGAATGAGAGAGCGAGTGAACTAGTGCTTAATTCACAATGGCTAATTTGTGGAGGAAAAAGCCCAGCAGAGTGGAGCCCTAAAAAGGTCAGACCTGCATCTCATCCCCCGCTAGTGGACGTGTATGGAGAGAGAGAGAGAGAGAGAGGTGGAGAAGCGAGAGAGAGAGGAGATCGCTCCCGGGAGACTGTTCCCTCTGGCATAATGCTAATATCAGTGTCAAAGAGGAGATGAGGAGGCAGGAGAGACAAGAGGCCTGTCTGTGAGACGAATCCATCCACTGCTAATCATCCTCACATGGGGCACTGGGAAGAGGGACAGATGGAGTAAACCCCAGAAGAACCAAACAACCCAAACCTACACTACACACTAATAGCAATGTAAATGTACATCTGTTGGTGCCATTATCAATCCGTATCCATTCTGGAATTGTGGGAGAGAAGACAAAGCTCCGCCCACTTGACTCAGCCCCGCCCACTCTGCTAACCTCTCACAGACTTTTACGTCAGGGCTTCCTGAGGAAGCTGCCTTCGGTGATGGTCGCCAACTGTGACTCATCTCCCTTGAACCCACCGCCCCGCCCCACCCCACCCCACGCCGGCTCCCCACCCTCCTTCGTCCTATTTATACTCCTGACCGCCCTCGTGGCAGCCACAGACACAGCAATCAAGGCAAATTCAATTACGTAGCCTGGCACTTTTGCAAATTTCTGAGGGGGCGGGAGGGAAGGGGGGGGGGGGGGGGGGGGGGGGGTTGGACATCCATTAGTGCTCCCCCAACCCCCACCCCCCATATCATGATCCAATGGAGGTAGGGTGCAGCAGGGTTGGGTGGGGTGGTTGGGTGGGGTTGGGGGCTCTTGAGTGATTTAGCGTCGGGCCGAGCCACAGTGTGGGGAGCCGCTGCCAATGCCGAGCAGGATTAATAAGGATGATGGAATGGGCCAGTGCATTAGTGAAGCAGGTCCCGGCCAGGTCTTCCTGCCGTAATGAATTGTGGGCCGGCGGTAATAAAGTTAAGTGCTGTAAGTGGAAGAGGCGGTGCGGATAGTGGTGCTGCTGGCGTGTGTGTGTGTGTGTGTGTGTGTGTGTGTGTGTGTGTGTGTGTGTGTGTGTGGAGGAGGAATGGGCTGGGTTGGGCTGGTCAAGACGGGCGTCTGAAGGTGACTTCACCGGAGACAGCTGCATAGGGACAGACCCAACGGAAAGCTCCAGAATACTGATAAGGAGACATGAAGAAGAGACCTATGTTGGAAGAAGCTGAACGGAACATCGGCACTTTACCAGAACATGTATAAAGTGTGACATACAGCGACATGTAGATGGAAGCTATGCCAGGCTACAGCTGAGCAGGAAGTCTCTCATACATATTCCAGACGTGTCTTAAAGGAGGAGTTAGCTTGCGGCTAGCTGGTGGGGAGAGGATTTGACAAGAGATCTGGCACGGTGCGAGTCCATGGTGGCTTGGTGACACCTCATTTGCCTGGTCCATACTAATTAGAGTAGACTGCCTATGTTGGTTGTGGGATTCAACTAAATATCTGCATATTCCTGTCTAATAAAAACACACAAAATACAAGACGTTGAATGAAATGATGGATAGAACATTGAAATGTAAAATTGCAAATAAATACCCTGCATTTGTAAGTGATTTTTGTTGTGTATGCCTGGGAGCATTTGAGGATGCTGGTGTGATCAAGAGTGCTGGCTTGTCAGTGATTATGGTTTATGTGCACACTGCTTTTCATTTGTCACTTGTGTGTAAGAGAAAGGAGAGAGAGAGAGAGAGACAGAGCGACAGAGAGAGAGTGTATGTGTGTGTGTGTGTGTGTGTCTGTCTGTCTGTCTGTGTGTGTGTGTGTATAAAGCATGTAAGGCTTCCTGCTGTGGGCTGACTGATGAACATGAGGATTCTCAGCAGGGAGTATCATCAACAGTAAACAAAATCCAGAGACGACCAACTGCTACAAAGGCATGTCATGTCCATTACCTTTCCCACTTTCAGACATGAAAACACCAAATACCGTACACACAGACTCTTCCCCCATCTCAAAAAAACACACCTAACCATACACCTGTACCTAGGGCTGTGCATTGGCCAGAATCTGACAACACAATGTATATCACAATGTATATCACGATTCAATATGTTGAGATGCATGTTCTGATACTGTGTGTGACGTGATATTTTAACATTTTAATCTAATTTTAGAAAAGCTAAGATAGTATAAAGAAGAAACCACCATGTGCATAAAAATACTTAAGGTATCAAATTTAGTGCATAACAAATCTTAATGTGTTTATATGGAGGTTAAAGCTCACGTTGGACTTTGTAAAGCATCTTGAGACAAAACCATATGTTCTGACACCAAATAGAATTGAACACACTGTTCCTTCAGTGCCATTGCCAGACACATTAAAATACAAACACGCTGGCTTTGCCACAGTCCTGCACATTGCATCAATCAAAATACAAACAATCTTACAGGCAGCGATGAGGGTCAGGGAAATCTAAACCACTGAAGTTACAACAAATGCACATCATGTCAATACACTGGTCTTCACTAAGTCACACAGACCTCTCACAAAACCAACAGACATTGTGTCAACACATCAGTCCTCACAGAATCACACACATACGTATAACCACAACGCCTTTGCCTCATCATTGCACCAATCCTCACATTCTCCCTCGACACCACTCATGCCACCACACCACACCACACACACACAGGCAATATCACCAAGAGGGCCACCACACACACACAGGCAATATCACCAAGAGGGCCACCACACCACACAGGCAATATCACCAAGAGGGCCACCACACCACACAGGCAATAACACCAAAAGGGCCACCACACACACAGGCAATATCACCAAGAGGGCCACCAGTCACAAAGGTCTACACAGGAAGAATTGGCTTGCTGTGTATGGCCGTATTGTTTGTGAAAAGCTTCATGGCTTGCCCGGCTTGGGAGACCGGAATCTCAGACCTTAACATCATTAAAAAATGTCTTTAGTCTAAGAGACGACACAGACGACGGAGGAGGCAGAGTCAGCAAAGGGAGAGCGGCTAAATAAAGTAACATCCTTTATAGGGTGTGTATGTGTATGTGTGTGTGTGTGTGTGTGTGTAGAAGTTGCCCCAGGATAAGATGCTCACCCACACACTCACACAACCACACACACAAGACTACCTCCTTTTCTCTCTCTCTCTGTCTCTCTCTCTCTCACACACACACACACACAGACAGACACAGAGACACACACACTCACTCACTCACTCTCTCTCTCTCTCTAAGTGGGGTGCTTTTGTGTGCGGAGTGCCATCCTTTCACTTTACTTATGGGATGAAATCAAAAGTGACCTTCGAGCAGGGGAGAACACGTGTGTGAGTGCACGCCAGAAAGAGAGTGAGAGAGTAGGGCTGAAAGAAAGCTAGAAAGAAAGAAAGAACAAAAGAAAAAGAAAACAGAGTAAGGGAGAATCAGAGTGGATGAAGAAAGTGAGACATCTTTGAGCTCTCATCTCGACTTGTGACGTTAGTTCAGAACTGTCAACATTTCGAAAGAAATATAAGTTGAAGCATATTCTAGTTAGCCTGCTGAGACTGGACAGAAGATGAAAACTGGACAGATTTCCGGTTTAAAGAATAAGGTGGATAGTATTCCATGGTCTTGGAGAATCTGCATATTATTTGCAGAGCACACTATGAAAGTGCTCAGTGATCGCAGAGACAGGATGAAAAGGCTACAGATTAAACTTGTATAGGACTAACTGATGGTGGTGTTTTCTGTAAGTGTGTGTTGGTCTGGTGGTCCTGTGTAAGCGGCAAGCAATCCCGCCCCCCCAACTAGCTGTCACTTTGACTGACATGTTTTCCCCAGTTTGTTTTCATGCGGTGGACTGCATTGCATATTCTGATGTCATTACCCAGGTGGAAAGGGCACTAAGTCTGCCTTAACATGGTGGAGGCACTGTCTGGTTCTTAAACATGATAATTAGACACAATGTTTTAGCCAGGACTGCAAAAGCAAAGAAAACTGTCTGTCTGACAACACACATTTCAACAAAAAAATGCCATCGCAATGATCTGCTAAACCAATTCTGATTCCCAGTTCTGTGGCCTAGACATCGGTCTGTCTAGAGAGCCAGATCAGAGAGCAGTCAGATCTAAGAGGATTTTCAGTGTCAGCTGCATGTCCTGTTTATGTGGCTGTTTAAAAAACCTTCACCTCTACAAGAGCCCATTGAAGATAATCAGACGAGGTCTGACAAGCGGCTCAGAGAGCTGTGCGGCATCCTTGCCTCTTCTCCAGTCTGGTAGCCACAGAGCTGGACAAGACTGGGTGGTGACTGACCAGAACTAAAGAAATGAGGAGACTAGAGGAGGCTAGAGTCTGAATCAATGTGACAGAGAGAGAGAGAAAGAGAGAGAGAAAGACAAAGAGAAAAAGAGAGAGAAAGAGTTGAGGGGGGGGGGGGGCACAGTCAGACGGATAGAGTCAGAGAGAAAAAGAGAGAGAGAAAGGGACACGCAGAAGGAAGTGATTTCAAGGCCACCGTCCTTAAGACTCCTCCTGCGTTCAGATTTCAGGCTCTGATTGGTCTGGACAAAGGCATTAATTACTTCCCATTAGTCAAGAGGATTTTCATTGGATGCTGCATAGTGCACAAAGGTGGGCTTGAATGGCAGCACTCCTACCACCTGACTGGTCGGGACTCTGCATCATAGAGTGGTCATTGGCTGAGAGACTGCTGAGGTGTGCACATAGGGTAATGTGTACACTGTGGTGCCACGTGTGTCCCGTTCTGGTCATCACGCCACGGCCACACCACGCCAAACGCCAACGTTTCCACGTGAGTGCAATATAGAAAGGCGTGCATGAGCATGTGCAGAGGTGTGTGATTTTGTGTGTGTGTGTGTGTGTGTGTGTGTGTGTGTGTGTGTGTGTGTGTGTGTGTGTGTGTGTGTGTGTGTGCGTCACGGACTACGTAAGAAAGTAAAGTGTACAAAAGTGAGTTTTTGTGAGTGTGTCTGTGTGTGTGTGTGTGTGTGTGTGTATAAGTTAATGATAACTAATCAGTAATGTTGAGTTGGTGAGCATGGTAAAGGTAGTGGTAGTGTGTTTGTGTGTGTGTGTGTGTGTGTGTGTGTGTGTGTGTACGTGAGAAAGAGATGTTGATGGTGATGATGATCCCGATGACTAACCAGTGATGATGAGGCACTCGTTGGACTGCAGGGACTCTGTGAAGAGTCGAGAGACGATGAGCTCGGGGTTGATCAGGAAGCGGATCTCCTCCTGAACCAGGCCAGCGGCCGTCACTCCACCTCCCACAAACCTGTTAGCAAAGTCCACCTGAGGAGAAGAGCAGGGGACAGCAGAGAGAAAGGGGGAGCGAGGAGAAGAAAGGGAAGGAGGAGAGAAGAAAGGAAGGGAGGAGAGAAGAGGGGAAGAAGAGAGAGGAGCAGAGAGGGGAGAGGAGAGAAAGAGAAAGGAGAGATGAGCAGAGGAGAGGTGGAAAGAAGAGAAGAGGAGACATGAGGAGGAGAGGTTTAAAACTCACAAATTACACCAAAAACTAGTATACATCGCACACTGGAGGGTTTATGGCGTGAACAACGCGTTTCGCAGTTTGCTTCTTCAGGCTCACGTTCCACGCTCACTTATTAAACCATTATCACACATTCTCACAGCGTTACATAAGCATGATCCTCAAACCAAACCCCTCCATCACAAAGCGTACATCACATCACCTCACATGGAGAGAGGAAGACAAGAGAGGAAGAGGAGGAAAGTGAATAGATGATGGAGAGGTTGAAGAGAGGGGAGGTGACATTAAAGGGGGGTTGCAGACAGAAAAAGGGAGGAATGAAAGGGGAGAATAATAAAAAGAAAGAAGAGAAATGGTAAGAAAAGACATAACCAATCACAGCGTGCAGGAAGGGAACACCACTTCCTCATATCCACTGCTCTATGGGACTTTACACAGAGCCAAAGGCAGGCACAGAGAGGACTAGCTACTGGCAAAGGCTGAATCAACATCAAGCTTTTGGCTCACTGCCCAACCCCCCCCCCCCCTTCACTCCTCTAGCCCTGACCGCTACACACACACACATACTCCTCTCTTACCCTAGACCCCAGGCCCCCAGAGGCTGGGGGGGTGGGGGGTGGGGTGAGAGAGAGATAGACAGAGAGAGAAAGAGAGAGAGAAAGAGAGAGAAATGGACAGAGAGAGACCGAGAGAGAGAGAGAGGTGGCAGGAGATGGCACTGTGCCGAGAAAGTCAGTGGAGACTGACTGGGATATACTCTCATGGGCTAAACTGGGACAGCATCTCGCCTTTCGCCCTTCTCAAACACACACACACACACACACACACACACGCATGCATGGATGCACGCATGGATGCACACACACACACACAAACACAATCACACACACACACACACACACACAGAGAGAAATACATCGTTCTTGCACACACAAACATCTCGACTCTCCCCTCTCAAACATACCTCTTTGTGTTGTCAACTCATCAAAGATGCCCCTCCTCCACACACGCACACACACACACCAGCACCCATCACTGACACCCCTCACACTCTACTCTCACCCATGAATTTAGGGGAGTGTGTGTATGTGTTTATCTATGTGTGTGTGTGTGTATGTTTGTCTCTGTGTGTGTGTGTGTGTGTGTGTGAGTAAGTGAGTGTGAATGGAGGGGGGGCACCCCAGAATCACTGGAGTGTGGCCCACAGCTGTCAATCACTGTGAAACAGACAGCAGTGAACAAGGGAGGAGGTGAGAGGGGCGGGGGCACGACGCCTGACTGACACTGATAGACACAGTCAACACAAACACAAACAAAACAGAGTCCTCGAGCACACGTAAGCTCGCACACACACACCAACACATACTTACATACACACTCTTGTGATGACTTGCATATCAATGCATGCTTTGCTTTC
>NC_055980.1:5732344-5864844 GCF_018492685.1 Alosa sapidissima
GTTTTGAGCTCTAGCCATACGGCTTCAGGCTTATCTTACGTCTAAAACTGAGTGCTTTTGACAAGCTTGCTTAAAAGAAGTCCATACCTTTCCCAATCTGGAAATCTGTTGAGGCACTGCCTAGTGAACGTTACTAGTCCAGTGGGCACTATGGGAATGAGGAACAGAGATTTCATAAGTGAGAAATAAATATGCTCATTCCCTTTTCATTGTAAACTTGAATAAAACAAGTAAGTGAAACAGTAAGTGAAAAGTGCAATAATAGCCTTACTGTTTTCAGTGACTTGTTTGAAATACCAGAGGAGAGTTTTCAGCTTCTCCACTTTTCTGGGTGAGGAGCCTTCAAACAACCTGAGAGAGAGAGAGAGAGAGAGAGAGAGAGAGAGAAAAAAATATCATATTACCAGGGCATTGCTTAAGAAAATGTCAGAAATGTTCAAAGTTGTTGTTTACAATTAGCAGGGAGTAGCTATCAAATGCAGATGTACAGAGACTGGAGTTGACCCAGAAGTCTGATTAAAAGAAAGATTTCTTCTGAAGAGCTTTTGGGCTATTAGAGTGGAATATTCCAAAAACATAGGTACTGTATATATTTTCAAATGATTGTGACCCAGGACCCACCTTGCCAAATAACAAAAGCAAGTTGAGGATCATACAAAAAAAGTATTTCATACATGGTCAGAGACCAACTTCATGTTTTGTGCAAACTTAGGCCACATGCACTAATCCCCCCTCCCCCAACACACGCACGCACACACACGCACACACACACACACCCCTCCCCCACCCCATGGTGGGCACACTAGGGAACAGCCCTGGGCACAGTGGCACAAAGGTCTGTGTGTGAGTCTCTGTCTGTGTGTGTGTGTGTGTGGAGGGGGGATATACTCATGTGCCACTTCACAGCACTCACACAAAAACACACAGAGAGGAAAAAGGAGAGAGCGTGTGAGAGGGGAAAATATGGACAGGAGGAGAGAAAAAACGAGATGAAGATGGAGAGGGAGAGAGAGAGACTAAGGGGGTGGGGGAGGAAGCAAAATAGAGTGAATAACAGAAAAAAGAGAGGGGGAGAGAGTGTATTCTGAGCATGCACCCTTGGGGTACATTAACAAATCCAACAGTCCTCCTTTTCAGAGGAGCCTGCCAAAGGTAGAGAGATAAAAAGTCTTCTATTTTTTCATCACAAAGAGAAGGGAGGCAACATGTGTGTACATGTTTGTGTGTGTGCTTGTGTTTGTGTAAGAGAGAGAGATAGATAGAGAGAGAGAGAGAGAGAGAGAGAAAGAAAGAGAGAGAGCGAGAGAGTGAGTGGATGCCAGTTTGAATTGGGGTGCTTTCTGTGTGGGGCAAAGGCAGAGTTTAGAACTGTGTGTGTGTGTGTGTGTGTGTGTGTGTGTGTGTGTGTGTGTGTGTGTGTGTGTGTGATTCCAGGGTGAGAAGACTTTGGGTGGGACGGGTATGTGGTGATGGGGCAGAGGCAGCAGTAAAGTGTGTGTGTGTGTGTGTGTGTGTGTGTGTGTGTGTGTGTGGCACTAAAAGCCCCTTGGGGAGGAGCGAGAGCTCATTCATCTCCGGTCCACTCCAGCTTTCATCTCTGCTCTCTGTCATGGCCGCCGCGGGGCGAGAGAACGAGAACGAGATCGGGCCAAGCGTCACATTGGCCCAGGAGAGAAGAAACGTGCCTCTGACATGAACCACCGAGGCCGCGCTGCCATGCTGCATGGAACACAGGACCTTTCCATCAGCATAACGGGCAGTTGTGGATGGATGGACAAAGAGATGGAGGGATGAATGAATGAATTAATGAACAAATGAACGAATGAATGAATGAATGAATGAATGAATGAATGAATTTGACTGCATCAAAACATTGCATAATAACGTGTCTTTGATAATGCAAAGAGGAATGGGCAGCGATGAATTCACAATACGATAAAATATTCACATTTGAAGTACTACACATTTGAATTCACATTTGAATCCTCACTTGAATGACACATATTGTATGTGCCGTATCATTACAATTGTATAAAACTAGCCTGAATTCTATTAAAAATTTGAGTCTGGTACCGCTCCATTGGGACGTGATTATGGGGTGTTTCAACCGACACAGGGGAAAAAATGCTTCTGCACGAAATTGGATAAACCTACCCAATCAGAGCAACGAAATATGCGAATCCTGTAGGGAGAACAGACAAAAACACCTTTCTCGACAAACGCCCCAATCACTGTTTTCTGTTCACTTTTTTAAGTATCTTGCACAACAGATGTGATGTTGAAATCTAAACATCTAGCTTCTCTACTTTTACAAACAATATCAACTCATGTGTGCTCAGGTGACGTGAATGACTGGAGAGTACCGTATTTCAAGGAATACTGAACCAGTTCACAGACTTTCTGGATCACAATAACAAGAACAAATGTTGCCCCCACACCTCGTCACACCGCCCCTCACACTAGAAACAACTGGCCTCCAACAGCTATGGCTAGGGACACATAGACCCTTACTGTTGAACTCACTGGTTATCCTTGATTATGGGCCAGAGGATTTAGATTGATCATTGGGTCCAACATAAAAGCAGTAAAAAAATACACAGTCCTAATGGAAGCAGAGCAGGGCAAACAGAGAAACAACCACAAACACCTGATTCTTCATAAAGTTAGGACAAGGACACAAACATAAGACTCCAACATCTTAAATCATTGGGATCTTTAAGTCAGAAAACACAGTGTCCCTCCACACACACACACACACACACACACACACACACACACACACACACACACACACACACACACACACACAAACACACACACACACACATACACATACAGTGTACACACACAAAGCTGGCCCTGGCCCACCATGGTCAGAGCTTCCCCATCTGGATCAATGTTAATTGGATTTTCTCCTCCATTTCAGTAATCAGGGGAGCTGTGGAGACGGCATGCCTTGGCGTCCGGACGTGATTGGTGGATGTGAGTGGGGCGATCCCCCTTAAGAAATTACTGCGAGCGGTGAATTGCATTACATTAATACGCCAACATCTCGAGCTGACATCGTGGTCACAGAGAAAAGGCACTCATGGTGAAGACGGGAATGGATGGATGAATAGAAGAATGAATGGATGGATGGATGAATGAATGAATGAATGAATGAATGAATGAATGGATGGATGAATGGATGAATGGAAGGATGGATGAATAGAAGAATGAATGGATGGATGGATGGATGAATGAATGGAAGGATGGATGAATAGAAGAATGAATGGATGGATGAATGGATGGATGGATGGATGAATGGATGGATGCAATTGCATTAGACAATCATCCAGCTGTCAAAATTCTTGAATGAAAGGCACCCACAGTAGACAGAAGTTAGGATGGACGGATGGATGGGTGGGTGGATGAACAAATGAATGAAGGGGACTGCATTAGACAACAAAAACCCAACCACTCATCCTTTTGTGGCTATCCGATCTTAAAGGTTAAACTTCTCAAGTAAAGACACGTACTATAAACGGAGAGAGGGATGAATGAATGAATGAATGAATGAATGAATGAATGAATGAAAGAATGAGATTGCATCAGACAACAACAACCTAACCACTCACCATTTGGAGTTGTCAGATCTTAAAGGTCAAACTTGCAGGTCAAAAAACAAAAGCGTCATTCTTTCACACATGAGTTATTCAAAGCAAACTGTCAAAAATATGTCATTATGCTTCAGTGTAAATAACTTGGTGCATAAATTGGTATATGTTTCACCAGCTCCATTCATCAGTCCAAGTAAGACCTGCTGCACACCTGGCTTTAGGGTAAGGACCATGCATTATCAACACCTAACGATGAACCCAACTGCTCACCTCTTTAAATAGACAACACAGTGGTTTATCAGAGGAGTTCATCAGTGGGGGGAAAATCAATGAGCTCCTTAAAGAAATTCTCCCAGCAGGACGGCTGTTCCTGGACTACCAAACACATCCTCTGTCCGCTGTCTCACTGTGAGCTGCACACCACACCTGATCTTTACTTAGCAGCAGAATGTGAGGATCAAACTGGCTCTTTAATCAGCAGCAATATATGAGGATCATAATTGATCTCTGACAAGCACCAACGTGTGAAAACCAAAACCTGATCTTAAAACCAATATATGTTTACATGTATTCATTTAGCTGATGTTTTTATCCAAAACAACTTACCAAACCTGATCCTAAAAGCAAAGGGCCAAAAGGGCCATTTCATAGCTGCTCATTCCATAGCAGCAGCATGTGAGGACAAAAACTGACCTTTCTAGATATTTAATGGGTGTACACACATCAGTTAATCAAACACATCCTGTATGCTGAATGAATGAACTACAAATGGGTGTCAATTATTATGACCGCCGCTAGCGAAGCCATTGGTTTCCAAAGGAGATTTTATTTGTGTCGCCAGCAGTGTTGAGCAAGTTACTTCAAAATCGTAATATATTATGTATTACTTATTACTGTCATTTCAAAGTAATTCATTACATTATAATATTACTGTCTCTGAATTGTAAGGCATTACACTACTATTGTATTACTTTTAAGTTACTTTTACCAAAATATCTAGAAATATGGATTTGGAATTCTAAATGCAGTTTATTATGCTCAATGCAGCTCATTGCACTTCTAATGGAGGGTGATGTGGTACAACATAATGACTGAGCTAGGCTTAAGGCTAACAACAGTAGAATGCAATAGGTGCAGTGATGGCTCATGATGCAATACAAGGAACAATCATAGCCAGAATTTTGTTAAAAGAAGACGAAAGGCGAAAGTCTGGTCAATTGTGATAGAAATGCTGTAACTTCAGGCTTAGGCCTACTCATTAAAATCAACAGAGAGCCCACTACCTGTATATTGTAACCCAAAACTTAAAGACATGTCAGGATAGGCTACACAGTGCAGCTACTCGCCATTTTGGTGCCCTAACTGGTGAAATACAGTATTAACCTAAGTATGTCATCATATGGCCAACTATAAAGATGTAGTCTGCCTGTTCCCAGGGATGGGTAGTATTTCTGAAACATGTAATATGTGTTTCAAATGCAAAATAGTATTTTGTCATTTGTATTTTATTGGGTTGAAGGAAAGGGTTCTGTATTTTAACACATAAGGACACTGACAAAGGCAACCATGTCCCATTGTCTCCATGCCAATCTTTAACAGAAAAATGTCAGATGTCTCAACCACAATGACATCAATAGATGGTAAGGTGTTGAGTGTGTTTGAATTCCCTTCCTTGTAGCATCCTTTTCTGCATGCCACAGAGGGGAGAAGTTCACCTTGTTAATTAAATAACAATTCTATTTCCTTATTAGCTGCATACTTGAGGTTGGAGATATTAAGGCACGTCAAGTCTCTCACATACTGGAACTTCAAGATACATAGCCGTATGATTTTCTTATTCAGTTCTGCACTGGACTTGAATTACGAATTTCGGCACAGATACTGCACACAATTATGATTTTGGCCTATTGATTATAATGTGTTTAATTATACTGGCGCCTTAATGCAGGGGCTTTATATCACTGGCGCCTTAATGCAAGGGCTTACCTGGGCTGAAGCCCAGGGGCCTCGACCAATGAGGGGCCTCCTAATAATAATAATGAATCAATAATAAACGGCCGTGTCCGTATTCGCGGCGTCAGTCATTAGCCTACTCTGGAGCTACCCTACATAATTGAGCACATTGCACTGCTCTACAATGACATCGATGCAGAGGCCCCCTTTGTCTTCTCTTCTGAAGTGTAACAAAATGATAATATTATCATAAAATGATAAACGAATGACGTGGATTCCTGTAACTGTCCATGAAAACAGAAGGCATAGCAGGTAAATATCGTAGCAAATAGCTTGGCAATGAAACGGCTTTAAAAACATGTAGGCCTATTTCACTTGTCTCACAGGAGTGAATGCAGAACATGGGCTGTTGCGCAAAGAAATGAATTGGTGATCTGCATCTTCGTTCACCAAAAGCTAAGTTTGTGCTAACCCATATTCGCACAAATAATATCCTATGTTATGTGTTCTGATTGTTATGTTTTGTGATTACTGCTTGTTCTGTAGGCTAAAAGTATTTCTGTCCCTCCCAATCTGTGTTAGAATGGTGTGTTAAGTATACAGAATTTCAAAAAACCTCCTGGGGAACCCCTCGACACGACAAACACATGCATTTTTGAAAAGCTTGAAACGTCCATATGTGTAACCCATCTTTTAACTTAGCCTACAGTATAGTGTATAGTGTAAAAGTTCAACTGGGCACATTCCATCCAACTTTCTATCCATTCAACCTCTTCAAACCATTCACTCATCCACCCATTAAACTATCCACCAACATCCATTAAACAATCTGCCTATCAACATCCATTCAACTTTCTGTCTATCAACATCCATTACACTATCTAAATTTAACTTTTAAACTATATACTCTGTCTCAGGCTTTAAGCATACAATCTGGCTCTCTTAAGACTCTTCTGTTCCTATTTCCTCTGCCCACAACTGTTTCAAAATAAATGTCCTCACTACAATAATTCACTATTAAATAATGTAACTATTTAAACTACTCAACTATTTAACTGTTTAGACATTTCAACTGTCAGTTGTTATCAACTATGACTCCTGCCAACTGTTTCCAAATGAAAGTTTGTTTTGCATTTTATGTTATTAATATACAGTATGTTTATATTTTCATGCACTGGTAATTTCCTCGAAATTACATTTTCTAGTTTATCCTGGTGCCACGCACCTTGCATGTAGCTGTTCGCTTATTTCCTCTGTGTACGAAGTTATTGTAACTGAAAGTAACGATAAAAGGCACAACTCCAGGAGGACTTCTTGTCGCCATGGTCAATGCATTTGTTTTATATATCTGTGAGTGTGCGCACATAGCGCATGCGTTACGTTGCACATTATGGCAAAGGGGCAATGCCGCTCGTTATACGTTTCCCAAAGTATATGTAGCAATAAAATAAAATAGAAATACATGAATACATTTAGATTAAAAAAAAGCAATAATTGCATGAAATACAGCTTGTTCAGGATTCTCAAAGCTCGAGTCCGAGTCAAGTCTGAAGTCTTTTGAGTGGAGTCGCAAGTCATGTCTGAAGTCACTGTTTTTGCGACCTAAGTCCAAGTCCCCATCGTTTTTACATTTCTATCCCTTCATTCTCTTTAATTCAAGTTCACAGCACAAAGCTGACATGCACTAGAAGAGCATTTATGCTTTACTGAATTCAAGAATCAAAAAGATTAGCGTGGCACCGCTCTAGGTGTGTCATTAAATTAATTATGCTATTTCGCGAGGTATAGAGATCTTTCGGTTTCACACACAAAGTGCACTTAACTGTTCTTCATATCCTAGTTGTCTCTGACAAATTGAAAATAATGAGCGTATAGGCTTATGTCCATCGAGTCAGTTGCAGCCAGCCACAGTCATCTTCAACCAGTAACAGGAGCTACGTTCTGCTATTTGCGCAGTTTTTTCTCCTTTGTTCTCGCATTGTTGTTTGCGAATAGGGGAGCGCGGGGCAGAAAAGTAACGCGGGGTTAAATGTAACACGGACTTTTTCCCTAGTTGCAGGGGGTTGATCGAGGCATGCTATTGGTCAGTTAATCACATTACTATGAGACGGTGTTGCACAAATTTTCAGTCAGTATGGACGTGTTTCCACGTAGATCTGCAGCAAAACGCCTTTTGAAGACATCAACGTAAATGTCTAGGTGGTACTTGTCTTTCCATTAAGGAGTTGTGGGTGCAGCTCACTGACTCCAATCTTGTATCATCTTAATAACCGTCTTGTAGGCTAAAAATGAACACCGTTTTGAAACATGTAGCCAACTCATAGCAACGTGACCCAGCGGGGTTAGTTGTAACGCGCTGTTACAACTAAGCCACTCATACTGTACAATGATGTTGCAATACAAAAATGTGCGCGTATTAGTGCTAGTTTAGTTAGTTTTTGTGATGTTTTGCATTTTGCCTCATGTGTTTTCATGTTTGAGGGCTTTTCTTGGCAGGATTGACCTTGGTTAGACTCTTTGCTTCCATTGGCGCATATTTCTCATGTTATTTCTCCGTATAGAAAATAAAGTCAATTTTCGACATACGTCTGTAGTTAGTTCATGACTTATGTATCATAAATAGTCAGATCCTATTCTATCATACACATTCAGATACATTTATTGAATTCATTTAATTAAAAACAGCCTTTAGAATGAGTGTTACAACTAACCCCGCATATGGGGCAGGTTGTAACATTTCACCTATCGCCACTCTCGGTGGAATTGTAAAAGAACAGTAGCTCCTACAAACAAACTTCCAGTGCATATGTTTAACAGAGATATGTATGTTGCTTGTTAAAAAATATAACTAGTGAAACTCAAATGATTTTAGAATTATTTAGCCATAACCAAAAAGTGTTACTTTGTGCCCCGCGCTCCCCTATGTATCAATACATAATACCACTTAAGTTCAGGTTAAAATGCATTGTAATGCGCGTTACTGAAGTTTGTATCGAGTAAAATATTACCCAATTTTTTTTTGTAATGCCTTACATTGCCGCGTTACAGCAAAAAGCAATATATTACAGTAATTACATTACTTTTGTAACTCATAACTCCCAACACTGGTCGCCAGCATAGCCTATTGACAATTTATGTTGTAAATAGGCCTACCTTATAAGCCTACCTGTAGCTTAGGGAAGCTAACAGCTTTCTATTAGGATCTAGTTTGTTAGTTACAGTTTTGTCATAACTCCCTGATGCATTTTTGCATTTAGAATAGCCAGAGCGTGGATATCTCAATCGGAAAATTAAACAACATCGGGTGCCTATGGACTAGGCTGGGTGAACCCAGCCTGATCTGCCCGCTATTTATTTTTTGATTTCTTAAAAGATTGAGCTTGGTCTGGTGAAAGCCAGACTAGCCATGGACCTCAGTTACACAATGCAAGGGAACATGAATCAGCCTATATTTGCCCGAACAATAACGGACAACAGCTCTTCAACTTTGGCCCGTTAAAATGTGTATTAACAGTCTAGCGACGCATTTCATCAAGGCCCATTTGGACATGTCAGTTATTTGCACCACTGGTTAGATGTAAAACAGCATTTCGTTTCAGACTACTGTTACTTCATTTGTGCATTAACAATAACGTTACAGACTACTGTTACTTAATTTGTGCATTGACAATAAAGTATTACATGAACTAAAGATGACTAAAATCTTATGTAGAAGAAGAAACATTCACAAAAAATCCATCCATCCAAAAATTACCTTTGTTTTTGATAGCTGTTGAAAACGGCATGGAACTGACAGAGATGTTTTTGTTCATAAATAAATCAATAAATCAATAAATAAATAAATAAATAACATTATGCTGATACCTTTTGCTTTTCCCAAATACAATGTAGCCTACAGGTGTAAGTGACCTTTCATCAATCCAGTTGCAATGGATGAACTGTGATGAACTGCCCTACTTGAGATTTTAAAGGTTTTATAACAATGCTACATCTTCTTTGGCTATTCTACAATCTATTCACCTTTTCAGCACCAGTAGGCTACTTTCTGTGCAGCCGCACACACACACTCAGGCATGCCAAACAAGCATACACAAAAGTTTCAAGAGTGGGGGATGGAGTAAAATATGGAGACAAATTGAAGTGTGATTTATTTTCGCAGAACGGATGTACAGGACTGAGCGGCGGTCATATTTTGTACCGCTATGCGGTACATCTAGTTTTGTTCACAATCAATACATGTTATTTATGTTTAAGACAAGAGTCGTTCCAGTGATGGTGTGATAAAGGGACAATTTCATGAAGAGGGGCACATCAAAACAGACTAATAATCTGACAGTCTGACTGTAAACACACACACACACACACACACACGATCAACAAGCCAGAGGGTCAACATGTTTACCAGTGCTACCTGCAGAAGTTGATGTCAGGGTAGTTGAAGTACTCGGACTTCCTGGAGTTGCGTCGGGGGAAAGTGCAGAAGAAGGCGTTGGCCAGGAGACAGGCCACCTGCTCCTGAGACAGCGTGATGGAGTGGCTCTGTCCGGCCTTCAGGAGGGGCACTGGCTAACAAGAGATAATATCACCGTGAGCAGGGGTCAGTGTGTATACTGTATGTAGGTGTGTGCATGTGTGTGTGTCTGGAGTCGGCACGCTGATAAGGAGAGGTCAGTGTGTGTGTGTGTGTGTGTGTGTGTGTGTGTGTGTGTGTGTGTGTGTGTGTGTGTGATTTGTTTAGGACTATGAAAGCTTTAATTACATTTGGGCTAATTAGCAGGGGAGCTAATTGGAGCCCTCTCTAGGGGCCACTCCAATCAGATGGCTTCATTACCCACTCAAGGATACTTGTGCTCTCTCCGACCCCCCCCCCCCCTCCCTCCTTCATACACCATCTCTCCCTCTCTCATTCTTCCCCTCCCCCTCTCTCATACACCATCTCTCCATCACCCCCTTTTTTACTCATACACAATCTCTTTTTCTCTCCCTCTCCCCAAATCTCTCTCATATCTCTCCATCGTTCTTTCTCGCTCCTTCTCTGTGCAACCTCTCTCTCTCCATCCTTCTCTCTCACTCCTTCTCTGTCCAACCTCTCTCTCTCTCTGCCCCCCTCCCATTTCCCCAGAGGATAGCATCTCTGATTGGAGCCACTCAGATGACTGCTCCAGATATGTGTGGCAGTGCTTCCTCCGCTAACTCCTATTCAAACATTTAGCGATGTGCACTAATTCACGCTAATTTTATGTTCAGTTCAGACTCTGGGGACCAAATAGCTAGGCTGGAACTTCCTTAGGCTGGCTCTGAAATTCAGTTTGGAGTGAGCAACTGATATTCTGGGCAGCCTACTCAAAACACACACACATACACATACAGAAATGTGGGTTGGACAATTCATAAATTAGAAAATATCTGTTACTCAATTCACGTAATAAGTACAACAGAAAATATTGTCTACTAATACATTACTAAGCTGCCAAACAAGGATTGAATTGCATTTCATTACATAAGCTCGAGTCCATTTGGATATGAGCTACTGGGGATATTACACACAGCTGAAATCAATCCCCACAGCCACAAAGTAGACTGCCTACCTGCCTCTGAATTGCGGCAAACCAGTTTAGACAGTAGAGGCGATGTTACACTAATGACTTGCCAGAGAGTGTTGAAATGAGGGAGGGAAAAGCATTGGATGCTTTTTCTTCCCCTAAATGTCAGAGAAATTACAGAAAAACCTTGACCAAGGCCCTCATCTGTCTGTGTCTGTAAGTGTGTGTGTGTGTGTGTGTGTGTGTGTGTGTGTGTGTGTGTGTGTGTGTAAGTGTGTGTTCCAGCACGTCTCGAGGCTCATTATTCTCACTACCTGGTTCTCTTTCTCTCTCTCTCAGACATGAGACAAGTAGCTGGGATGGGCGCTGCACTGTGCACACACCATAGAGGCATATAAATCTACTCGATCAAGACTACTCCATTTTCACTCTCAGAACTGCGTGGTTCCCAGAGTTACCCATGACTTCGAGACTATCATGGATTGGCCGACATGTCACATTGGACTTGAAGGGGGTAGGAGGTAGGGGGAATCACTTACTCCTGCTTTCCTGTTTCCAGAGCAGGAGTCCAGTAAATAGACAATCACAACTACTATTAAAGAGCATATCAACTACACAGAACCAGGACTAGTCTACATACTAGAGATGACGTAATAAGATAAAAAAAATAGCACCATTCCCCACTATCGTCTTGGCCATAAGTCAAAACAGCTTACACTTCTGAGAGCCAACATTGATCCAAAAGAGTAAATCTTAATCCTGATCATCAGCAAAACTCCCTGTTCCAACTCCGCCTTCCGCCATGCTTGGTCTCGTCCTACATGTGATCATCTAATCAACTCATCTCATCATCTAACATCTCTTCAACTATGCTTATCATGAGGGAGAAATTCTACCAGTATATCATGGACAACTTCATACGGCATATATTTACTGCAGCATGTCAAAACTACTATTAGGGAACATACCAAGTACAGAGAACCAACAGTAGCGTACATACTAGGAATGACAACAAGAAATTGGTACCATCCTCCACTATTGGGCCACAAGGCACATAAACTTAGTTTTAAGAGCTATGCAAATGCACACATTGGTCCAAAAGAGCAAACTTTTATTCCAAAATATGAGCAAATAATTCTTCTCCCTCGCTTTGCTTCACGCGAGAGTAGCAGCAACTACCTCTCCATTTCCACCACAGCACATGGAGACTCTATGGACACTGTGAACTCGGTTTTTATTACGCCTAAAATGATTATTTTAGCTTGATTAAGAGTTGCATCTAACTGAGGAAAACAAATCAATATTTATGCCCGTCATTAGAGAATCTTGGCAATTAACACATGTAGCATTCGGTTTACATCATGCGTTTGATTCTGGCATCTGGAGAGCAGAATGTAACAAGTCAGAATCGCAACATCAAAGGGATTAACATCCTTGTAAACAGGGGAAATAACAGAATATTTACTTGTCTCCCTTCGGAAGTCAAATGCTTGTGAAACAACTGGGCCGTTGGTGTGGCCAAACTCCACTTCCCTACAGCACTCCTGAGGGAGCACGCATCAGACCAGAAGGGTGGTGGGGGGGGGGGGGGGGGGGGGGTCGTGGGGGAGGTTGGGGGTTGTCTGACAGCTGATTGGCTTTGAGAATGATAGATCCCAAAAACTGACCCCCTTCCCCCTGCAGTGTTAATGAGTGCATGGTTGCCATGGAAGTTGTCCTTCGTCATATGGACCGTGTGTGTATGTGTGTGTGTGTGTGTGTGTTGACCATTGCCTGGGATGACCAATAGGTCCATAAACCCAGCATTGACAGCCAGACACCTTGACCCTGTGACTGGTTTGCCAGATGTAATTTTTTAACCCATATCAGGTTTCCTAAAGCATTAATCACAGTGGAGTGCACTTAATGGGGGGGGGGGGGTCATTTCTGCCAAGCTACAACAAAATGACCAGAGGCTCTGTTTATCAAACTACTACTAATTACTGAGTGTTATTTTTTATTAATGATTATAGCCATGTGAATTATTTATTCACAGTTTCGGACTATTCGGAATGACTAGCTGACTATTCCTAGAGTTTGCTTGGTGAATACTTCCTAAATATCTTATAAAACTGGAAATTATTTTAAATTCCAAATTATGTGAGAGCAAATGAAAAATATGTACCTTGAAGAGAAACTAACACATGTGCTCCTTTTAATAGAAAGTTGAGTTTACAAAATCTGAGCTGAAATCATCTGGATGAAGTGAAATTTATGTTTAAGCTGACATTAAGGCCAGAACTGACACTAACCCAATTGGAGCGAAGAGAAATGAATCTGAAGTGAGCGCAAACAAGTAGAACTGGCCTGCAATGAATCAGACTAATGAATTAATACTGTGTGTTTACCTGTGTGATGAGCTGTTCTGTACGTGAGTGTGTGCTTGTGCGTGTGTGTGTGTGTGTGTGTGTATGTGTGTTTTTGACAGTCTGTGGGGTATCGGTGTTGTGTGTGAGCTGCTACTTTGGGTGTGTGTGTGCATATGTTTCAGTTGAAGTTCTACCTGTGTGATGAGCTGTTCTCTGTATGTGTGTGTGTGCATGTGTGTTTGAGCCCGTGCTGTACCTGTGTGATGAGCTGCTGCTGTGTGTGTGTGTGTGCGTGTGTCTATGCTCTACCTGTGTGATGAGCTGTTCTGCATTCAGTGCCAAGCGGGCAATGTCAGGCAGGAGACGCCCCAGCAGCTGCTCAGCCTCCTCCGACTCCAGACCCTACAGCAGGAGAGAGAGAGAGAGAGAGAGAGAGAGAGAGAGAGAGAGAGAGAGAAAGAGAGAGAGGAGAGACAAATAAAAAAAAGACAAATATCATGATTTCCCAAAAGAAGCCCCGATGTCAGGAACACAGATACCATTTCAATCTAGACAGCACCGCCCTAGATCACACGATGCAGTACACTTGCCTTGGCTTAATCATGACTGCATTGGGGAGTTTCAGCATGGCAGTGAATGCACTAAAAGAAAAAGCTCGCAGAGCCCTATATGCAATAAAAAGAAATTTCTGGAACATAAACATACCTATTAAAATTTGGTGCAAAATATTTGACTGTGTAATCCAGCCCATTGCCCTGTACGGAAGTGAGGTATGGGGTCCACTCAGTGAGCATAGCTACACTAGATGGGACAAACATCCTATAGAAAGCCTACATGCAGAGTTCTGCCGATTGATCTTAAAAATCCAAATGAAAACACCAAACAATGCATGCAGGGCAGAACTAGGCAGATTCCCATTGGCCATCAACATGCAAAAAAGAGCCCTCAAATTCTGGATGCATCTCCAAACAAGTCCCACTGACACACTGCATTTTAATGCAGTAAAAACTCAAGATCTGAACCCTGAAAAGAGTCCTCTTAAACGTCCCACATACTCGACGCACCCGACCAGTAGCGCGACAATGTGACGTCACAGAAGCGCCGTAACCATTTATACTCGCGCGTGGTGGTCGCAACACTAGTTGCAATATTCTCCTGAACAGAGGTGTCGCTGTTGTGAAAAGACTAACATTAACTACTTACACAGCAGAAGAAGCTGCAGTAAGAAACACCAGTAGCTAGCCTCTGTGATGGTACTTCAGACTTTGGTTGCTACTATTCACAACTACCATCATCATTATCATGTAGTTTCCAAGGTGTGTGCACAGGTAGATAGATAGATAGATAGATGGATATATAGATAGGTACTTTAGTCATCCCGAGGGAAATTTTAATAATTTAAACAGTTTAGTTAGCTGGCTAGCTAGCTAGCAGCTGGCTGAGTTTGTGTAATTTCCTGAAGTGGAAAGAGATTTTGTTCAGGCCTTAATATATATCCTTTGTTTGAAAATAAATCGTTTCTATTCTTTCCTCTTAATTCCATGTGTTGCAACTCTCACTGGTAACTTTGTTAACTTATCCAGCAAACTATTAAAAATTCACGACTGTAACAAAACACTGCAACTCGCTTGCCCTCGAACTAGTCCATCTTCCTGTTTCCGCCTTGTCGCGCTCGTCTGAAAAAAAATGAGTGGTGCGCTACCTCGCGCTACACGGCCAAAACCCTGGCGCGCCAGAGAGATCTACGTCATTTTGACGTCACATTGTCGCGCTACCGGTCGGGTGCGTCAGGTATGTAGAAGCCTTTAGTCAGCTTGTACTGAGACTAACTAATCTCCCCCTAACAAACATTAATAACTTCTCTCAGACAAGTGCTGCTTTCAAACTGAACACCAATAAGATCATTCAAGAATCTAAAGAAAAATATTTGGAACATTGGCAAAAGGAGACAAAAAAAACAGAGCAAATTAGAATGTTACCGGTCAATAAAATCTGAATACCAATTGGAAGAATATCTCTTTACTGTTAGAGATATAAAGCAGAGACAGATCCTGACCAAATACAGACTCAGTGACCACAGTCTAGCCACAGAAAAGTCATACTTTGACAGGCTTACAAGCCTAATCCCAGGGTTCAGAAATCTAGAAGAACAAGAAATAATGGCAGTCTTACTCGGACAGCAGGGACAGACAGCAAATCTTGCTGCCAAATACGTCACCGAATGCCATAAGGCAAGGGACAGTGGTTAAATAATTAAATAATTATTACTTTTATATGGCACCTATCCATATAATTACAGACAAACACCATACATGCACGCAGCCACGCACACACACGCACACACACACACCAGTTTGTTTGTTAATCTTGGATGCGTATCTATTTGCCATGTACTGTATTCCAAGCATTCTCCATGTAAATGTATGTCTAAATGTTCTGCTTTGGCAATGCAAAAATATTTGTCATGCTAATAAAGCTCACTTGAATTGAATTGAATTGTATTGAATTGAGAGAGGGAAAGAGAGAGAGAGAGAGAGAGAGAGAGAGAGATAGGGAAGGTTTAGAAGGAGAGAATGTGATAGAGGGAGAGAGAGATTGGGAAAGAGAAAGAAAGATAGACACATAGAAAGAGCAAGAACAAGAAAATGAGTGTGAGATCAGTGGATTCAAACAGCAAGAAGGAGAGAATGAAGAAGAGACAGCCGAGTTAGCAATGAGATTAATAAGAAATATAGTGCCAGGCAAACAGATGGATGGATGGATGGATGGATGGATGGAAAGATGGAGTGTGGGGAGGGGTGAAGGAAGAGAGACAGTAATGGAGGTAAAAAGAGAGAGAAAGAGAGAGAGAGAGAGAGAGAGAGAGGCATGAAGAGAGAGGATGGTGGTTGTTAGTTTGTCTCGTCAGACAGTGGCCGGCAGCTGGGTGCCATTCCCCCTTCCGCTCGGCCCCTCCAGCTGTTCTGCTGTGGGCACTGCCTCATGCCCGTCCCGCACAGATGGAGCAGGAGCGGGCACACACACAGAGACACACACACACACACACACACACATACACACACACACACACCAAACCATTCCACTGGCAACTTATGTCACAACACACAGACACACAACACCGATGGCAAACACACATCACCTCACACCACACAGTAACATGCCTAGGCCAGGCAGCAGTTCAAGTCTGCTGGCAGGAGAGAATCAGCAGCCTCTTTGGAAGCTTTCTTCATTAAAACAGTGAAAACACTGTCCTCTAAGAAGCTGACTTGTCACGGTTAACTGAAATGAGACGTGAGATGTGACAGAGACGGTGAAAAGAAAAGTAATGAGAATAAAAATAAGCCACAAAGAGACATTCAAACTGGCAGCCAACCACATCAATGCATTATGGTGGCCTCACCACAACGTCAGCCTGTGCAATACAAAGCATGTGTGTCTAAAACAGAATCATAAAAACATTGATTGAATACTCTGAGTCTGTGAGCTGTGTTCAATTTCCCTATTTGGATTTCCCCTAACATTTAATGGCCGTCACTTGTAAAGCGACCGAGCCGGAAGAATATAGAGGCTGGCTAATGCCAAGATTTATCTCCACTAATATTTTTTTTTCTTCACTATATATTTATTTATGGCGCTATTGGATGCCAAATGCCACAGTGATCAATCGCAGGGGCAATTTCATCAGAGCTTTTGGGGGTGGGGAGGTGAGGGGGGGGCAGAAGGAGCGTCTGATTAAATGGACTTCCTGGAACAGATGCAAATGAGAGTGCGCAGGCTTGAGAGATGGGACCGAGTGTTCTCGGACAAGACGCCTTGACGGACGATTTTAGCGTAGCCTGCTATTTTTCTTCTGTTTCACACTTTGTGTTGTTGTTTTTCCCCCCAATCTTCTACGTGGCGCTCCGCACAAATACGGGATGCGCTGGCTGACTTAACCGCTGTCGTGAGTAATGACCGGCCTGACATCGTAAAGCGCCGCCTCCGCAACAGTGGACACGCACTAGGCTAATGAATGGTGCTTGACACACACACACACACACACAGGCCAGGGATGCTGGAGAGAGAGAGGATTCAGCTGAGGTTAGCACAGTGGCAAGGAGACACTATATAAAAAGGTCTGACGTGCAACACCGACGGTTGCGCTGACTGACTAACGCCAAGCCAGATGACGGGAAACGGGTCTATACATCACATCATAGGTGACAAAGTAATCAGGCATGGATGTAGTGGGTGGAGAGAGAGAGAGAGAGAGGGCTGACTAAGAGCCCTCTACACACACACACACACACACAATCCAGATTTACAACCGTGCATCTTCATCTCATTCATGCCACACTCCCCTTCATCACAAAGGGTTCCCTCAAGTCAGCAACTCCAAGCAGGCTAACCCCACTGTCCACACCAACATAGACCCAAACTCACATCCAGACTGGTGTATCTAATAGGGGAATTGAGTATTGTTTTTTTTTTTTTGGGGGGGGGGGGGGGGTGACATGCTAAGTATAACGAATGGCTCAATGACTTGGCACATGCATTATGTGTATGTGGATATCGGCAAGCTTAACATCTTACTCTGTTCATCTTGACAGAGACAGGTGTATGTGTACATGTATGTGTATATGAGTGTATGTATGCATGTGTGTGTGTGAGAGAAAGAGACAGAGAGAGAGAGAGAGAGAGAGAGAGAGAGAGAGAGAGAGAGAGAGAGAGAGAGAGAGAGAGACACAGTGTGTGTGTGTGTGTGTGAAACACAGACACCTGAGGCTGTTTGTCATGAGGCAGGGTGCCGTTCATTAGAGATGCCACTCCAGGATAAATCCATATTCAATGCCAGTGCCAATGGCCATCTATTGTCCATCCTGTTAGTCAACAATTCTTGCAATCTGTCAATCCAAGCCAACAACTCCTTAACCTCACTGTCAATCACCAAAGGTGTAAATGAAACAAACCAAAATTAACTATTTATTCTGCACAAAGAGTGGGCGTGTCTGATGTCAACAGTTCCTGCCTGTCGTGCCAATGACTCCGAGATGAAAAGTGTAGACAAGCCACGCAAATCCAGGGCAAGTGGCCTACGTTTTGGGTGCTAAACAAAAGGCAGAAGTCCCAGCAACACAAAATAAAGTGCTCACACCAGACGTAGCTCCCCTAATCTTTAATGACACATCGTTTCGGGTCAAGCCACGTCATTAGAGATTTGCTTGGGAGATACATCTGGTGTGCGGACTTGTTATTGCACTACTTTGCGATGACCTGACAATCTCTGGAGATGCATTTAAACCATGATCAGACAAGGTGTCATGTTAAGACCCTGGAGATGTTATCACACTGTGGAGTCAAAATTCGAAGTGTAAATAATATGCTTTAGATGCATTATCAACTGTGATTTGCATAGAACACATCTTCAGGCTGCCAGTTAAGTGTACTGTTGAATTAACTTCTAAAGCACCACAGTATATAGAAGTAGAGGAGTCTATGTCTACCTTGTGAAAGATGCTTTATTTGCGTGTCAGCATAACTGATAATATTTCACAGAGTAAAAAAACAACTTTTACTTTTATCCAGTATGCAGCTTGGGCTTCCCTCACTTGATCTAGGCATTGAGGCAGCTTTGTGGACGGGATTTAGGACAAGACTGAGGGGCTTTGTGGACGGGATTTAGGACAAGACTGAGGGGCTATCAGCCTGATAATGGGAAGGGAAACGTGCTTTGAGTCTCTGTGTTGGAGCGCCCAGCCATTATCACCTGTAAGCTTGAATTATAGCCTTCGCTCGGCCTGACTCCATAATCCGTTTGCAGCTATTGTGTGCCAGCTCAGGGCCACCTCGAGTGCAGCAAACACTTTCAACTGCATCTCTATGTCAGCAATCACATCATCTGTAAACTGACATGTACTGAGTACAACATTTGTACCAAAATCTAATCCAGCAAAACAGTGAAATCCTCACTGAGGTGTGTCATTATGTAGATTATAGGTTTATTATAAACTTATTTGTAAACAGACACAGAGTATAGGGTTCCCACTCAAAGTCAGATGTAAAAATTCCATGACTTTTCCCTGACGAAAAACCTTAATGCTCTTACATAACTTGCACCACTATGCCACTTGCATACTTAGGTCAAACAGAACTACCTCAGCCATTTATTGGCCTGACTTTTTCACTATTATATTGACTGTCTACTGTATGCACAATTGCACAATTTCAACCCAAATTTTGCTGCTCTTATTTCTTCATTGTATGTGCCTTCTTATTTACTTTTTATATTGTTTACTTGAATGTTATGTTTGTCTGTGGACCTAATTGGTAAAATATGTCTTGTCACCATGGGATAGTGGGAAACGTAATTTCAATCTCTTTGTATGTCTTGACATGTGAAGAAATTGACAATAAAGCAGACTTTGACTTAATTTCCATTACCTACCACAGAATGAATCATACAATATACCGACCAAAGATTTTAGAGTAGCCGCATAGCGTTCAACAATCTTTGACTTTTTTTAGAATGAGAGATGAATAAATGAGCTTTGAATAAACAAACACAAATGATACAATTCCCTGACTTTCCATGTCTGGAATAGATTTCATCAAATTTTCATGATATTCGAGAAATTCCATGACCAGAGAGTGTGACACCTTCTGAACACTCCAGTTCCTCCTAGCTCAACCATAGAGCCTGACACATCCAGGAGATGAATTAATGCAGGCGTTCAGTGAGGCCCCTCAGGCAGGGATGAAGAGGTGTATTAAGACAGGTTTATGTACCTGTGGATATGTACCTGAGTATGTTTGAGTCTGTGTGTTTGTATGCATATTTGTGCTTGTGTGTGTGTGTGTGTGTGTGTGTGTGTGTGTGTGTGTGTGAGTGTGTGTACACAGGTGCACTGTATGGCGTCAGAGCTTCGGCAGTGGCGCTGACATTTATCAGAGAGCTCTGAACCCTGACACATTCATTTTAAAGAACCATTGGGTCCCTTAACTAGACACACACACAAACGCTGTTTTACGGCCCTTATACCAAAGCTGTGTGTGTGCGTTTGTGTGTCTGTGCTTGTGTGTGTCTATGTCTGTCTGTCTGTCTGTTTTTCTCTCTCTCTCTCTCTCTATGTGTGTGTGTGTGTGATGCTTCTGTCTGCCTCTTACATCTTTTCAGAAAGAAAAAAAAAACATCATCCACCGACGGGCCAATTTTGGAAGGGTATCCAATTAGGTGTGCGGACTTTTATGAGTTGGTGAGCTGTCATGGTAAAATATACACACAATTACACCCACCAACCCCCTACAGACTATTGGGAGATGGTTATTTATTGTTTGTGAAGAGGCTGGAACATGCTTCTCCACTTTATGTAATGAGTCACGCTAATAAATTAAGACATTAAGGAAAAGATATACAATAGCATTTAACAAAAGCCCTAATACTTTCCCCAACCACACACCGATTGACATTGAAACAGCCCCAATCACTTTCCCACTCTAAATGTTTTGAAGATGAATGCATTAACTATTAAGAAAAGGAAACCACTTAATTAAAATAAGAATCACTGAGAAGAGGAAAAAAGGGATAAATTGGCATCATACATAATTCTTGTCATTCATTCATCATTAATCTTAGCATAATTGTATTTGAAATACATAAGTCAAATAAAAATAGATATTTGAAGGCACAGTAAGTGATGGTGACGTGTCAGGGTAGTTTTGCTGATTCACTGCCATCAGAGCCCCAACTAAATGAAGTTAAATACTAAATAGGATATAAAATAGAGACTGTGAATAGAAGCCAAGAGCGTGTGGGGGAGTGGTGCTGTTAGGAGAGCTGATTCAGTGCTGTCGTAGTCACTTTGGCTGCAACGTGCAGGAGAGATGCTTCACTGCTTTGAAAAGAGCCCCAGGTCACAGAGGAAGTTCCTTTGCAGACAGACTAAGAAGATAATGGCTCTTCAGTCAGTGTGTGTGTGTGTGTGTGTCTTTGAAGGCCTATGTAGGACTGGTGAATTGTGTGCAGCACCCTCCACATTTATTGGCAACCCAGGTAAAGTTGAGTAAAAGGAGCTATTAGCAATTTATCTATTCATCTCACTATGAAAACAAAGAGGAAAAATTCAACCTTATGGTGAGGCATCTATTCTGAGAAAAAACAATGAATCGTGAAGAAATATTTTTTTAACAAAAAAACATGTGCCACAATTATTGGTACCACTGTATTTAATGCATTGTTAAGCCTCTTTGCCAATAAAACAGGTATTAGACTTCTGCTATGACATGCTATAAAGTTGGAAAATACAAAGCAAGGGATTTGAGATCATTCATCTTTACAGAATCTCTCCAGATAGTCCATATAACTAGGTCCTCTCTTGTGCATTATCCTCTTTAGCTCAACACACGGGTGTTCGAAAGAGCTCAAATCAGGGGACTGAGATACAGCAACCATGGCAGGAGCTTAATTTGTGTTCAGTAAGCCATTTTTGTGTTAATCTAGACATGTTTTTACAGTACCTGATGATTGGAATTGCTTAATTACTGTAAATAGGTCATTTTCAGGCAAGTACCTATTTTTCAGCCATTCCCTTTAACAGAGGTAAATTTATTTCCCCAAATAATTTTGAATTGTGCATTATGATGATAAAGCATTACAAAGGCATCCGACCTCTGTTTCACTTTGTTTTTATACCTTAATAAAACAGGAAGTCATGGAATACCGCTTGAAAGTTCAGTCATATATACTTTTATTAACTTAAATAAGTTGAATATAAATGGAAAAAAAGATTCAGTTACATTTTGTTTATAATATGTATTAAGGGTACCAAGAATTGTAGGCCATGTGCTTTTGTTAATAACATTTATGTCTTTATGATGGTTTTGTCTAAGATTAATCAGCAAAAATATTTTTGCTTGTTTCATTCCTTTTTATTAAATTTTAAAAAAAAGGAATTTTTAAATTTAAAAAATTGGGGGGCACCGTGTATGTGTGTTTGTATAAGGTGCGTGTGTGAGAGGTTGTTTGTAAGGAGGCTGCATGATCTGAATGTGTGTGTGTGTGTGTGTACGTGTTTAAGTGAGTGCTGGCCATGTTCCTCTGACTACTGACGTGCTTGTCTCCATTGGAGCCTGTGCAATTACAATAAGTGACCAGCCTTCCGCACTCTCCCCATCCGACAGGCATTTACAAGACATCTCTGGAACAGAATACCTCTTCCTTACACTCACAAAAATAAAATGGTTTTCATGCCCATTCATAGTGGGGAAAACTTGGTTCTTATTAAAAACCCTCCAGTGAACGGTTCCATGTGGATTTGATCCCTTTTGTAAGCTTTTCCTGCACGGGCACCTAGGTTTAGTAAAGCTAAGGTAAATACAGGGAAAATGACTGATTAATAATGTGGTCCTTGTGGTCAAATCACCATGATGAAAGCACTCAGTGTGTGCGTGTGTGTGTGTGTGTGTGTGTGTGTTCTGATGATTAGCCTGATATAAAACACTCCAGAAATCCTGACTGTCCTTACGTAACATTCTGTAAAGCCAAATACAGGGGGAAAGTAGCCTGAAGAGAGTGAAGAGCACGTACTGAGGTCAGGAAATAAAAAAAGAGAAGGAAGAAAAAACAAAGAGACAGAGAGACGGGCAGAAATAAAGACAGACAGACAGACAGAAAACAATAATGCTGAAACACATTTAAGGAGACTGGGGACTACATGAGGAATAAAGAGACCAGGAGGAAGAGGAGCCGAGAGGAGGGGTAGAGAGGATGAGGACGGCAGCCCTGTGACAGCACAGAGAAAGACTGCCTGATTAGGGACTCTGCACTCTAGCTAATGGCCGACATTAGTCCCCATATAGATTGGCCGACTCGCGGTAATTCAATTAGAGTAAGCATAAATATTCCACCGGCAGATACTGACCCAGCAAAAGAGGAGGAATAGTATGCAAAATAAGAAATTATGTTGTCATTTTAAAAGGGTGGTCAAACTGAAAAATGAAATGAAAGAAATGTTGGGATATTTCTGTAGAGTGTCTACATTACAGCAGCAGTTAGAGTGGTGGTGGTGGTGGGGTGGGGGTCAAGCCTAGCCAAAGCTTTTCTTCTGATAGCGAATGGAGATGCCAAAGCCAGTGAATCAATTTTACACAATCTACACAAATCAATTTCACCACCTCATGTATGATATATCGGAACAGTTACTATGAAAAGCATCAAGTGCAGATTCCAATTTTCAATCTGACTCTTTGACAATCTGCTTTCTGATGCCTTGCTCCGTGCTGAGAGTGAGAGTAAGAGCCTTGTGTTGTCAGAAGCATTAATGGAACAGACCCAGTGACCATGGAAACAGCGCCTTTCTGACAGGCCGCTAAACGTGACCTTTGAATGGCAGATTGCTTTGTTTTTACACCACCTTCACTGAACAGAGAACCCACCTAAAATATATATATATAAAAAATACTGGCCTGGCATTTATATGTTAATATTAACTGGAATTAACTAGAATTCCATCAGAAAAGGGTTTGCACAATTCCCTGTGACATGTATGTGACTGGCTTTGACAACAGCGAATTTAAGCCTGATTTCTATTACAAGGAGTTAGGGGTCCACAGGTCTTCAATGATGAGGCCAACCGAGAGGAAAAGACCCTTTCAGTGCCCTTTTCATCTGCACCCCTTCAATATAGAGATGTTGTTCCAAATATTCGTCCAACAAATAACCCTCTTGTTTCAATTTATGAACAACGGGGACACTAATCGATTGGTAAGCCCTACAAAAACATAATTGAGTTCTGACTACATACCAATGACTGAGATCAGCACATGCAGGAGAACAAAGCATAGAGAGCAGTTGATAAACCTGTCACAAAAGTAATGACAGTGTATGAGCATACCCCTATAAGAATTTATTTCAGCTATAACAGCCCAAATCAAATCATCAAAAGTTACAAATCATCTCACTTTACATTTACAGACTGTTCTGTATTTCTTATCACGAGAATACATTATAACCTCCATTTCCTCTCCATCTCTTCTGTTGGGTGAATACAGCCCTGTCTGCTATGTCATGATTGCTACTTTATGGAGTAGTGCTCCAACGGCACATTGCCAACTCTATGTCAGTCACTTTCAGTGTGACCGACAAGGTCAAATCTCAGCTTGGTAATGGTGTGATTGCTTGGGTGATGGGCCAATGTTGTGGCTTGTAGCGACCTCTTGAGGATAGAGGTGGTAATGCAAACTGAACTAAGGTGAGTTTCTGCCACCCAAGCCCTGCCAGTATAGTCTGGCACTCTAGATTTAGCAGGAATCCTAAAACAAGGCCTCTCATGAAGCAGTGAGCAGAGAGTTGCATAGATAGACAAGCACACCCTTTTACAACTAGACTAAATTCAAATACCAAATCATTTCTGTGGCTTCTTTTAATTTCATAGGTTGCGTGTATTCCTACAGAGCAACCAGGTTTCAACTACAAAAAGGAACACACTCTATCTAACTAAATAATTCATGCAGATACACAATTTACATACCAAATCAACACAGAAGAACCATGACAGCATTCAACAGAATACATCATTGACAGTGACCAGTTACAGCAGTTTAGTATTTACCTTCACAAACGAGTGGAGAGCAGTGAAGTCCCATTTCTTGGCATGAGCAGCATTGTACTTCAGTATCGCATCCTAGAGGAAAAAGGGTGTGCACACATTAAGTGACAAGAAACTGGTGGCAAAATACAAAACTTCTCATATAAAAAAATTGTACTTCTACCGTGAAAAAAATCTGGTGCTTCATGGGAGAGGACCGGCCATACAGTAAACAGGAAGGGATCACCGGAGCACAGAGATGTTTAGGTCGCTTATTTTTATGTTAGAACGGTGCAGAACCGTATTAAAACAAAAATAGGCAACATTAACATCTGTGCTCTCCGGTGATCCCTTCCTTTTTACTATAAAACTTCTCATGTCCCTGTATAGCATCAGCACTTGTTATGATCATTTACGTTTCAAAAGAGGATATGGCAGGTCATAAATGGAGTGGATTATAAGATGCTTTGTCGCCATCTCTTGGACCGCACGCACACTTGTAATAATATGACACTTTGCACTAATACCATACAACAGTCTACCAACTAGTCATTTTGTGTATTGTACTGTATGTATAACTTCGGATTTCAGTATTACAGACTATTTCAATCTATTTGAGTTTACGGCTTCAACTCCTTATTAAAACTTTGCTGATAGTTCTGCCTGCAGTAGTGACTGAGTTGCCATTACAGAAAATTGCTTTGGATAAAAGCGTCTAATGAATAAATGTAAAAATCACCTTCACATCACGAGAGCTGCGGAACGACTGACTGAGAGTTTTCTCAATCAGGGCCCATCTGCTTTGAACTCCATCCTATAAAACAAGCACAGCCATCAGCTTAATCAGACATCCATGAACAAAAAGTGCTTTCAATGAGTATTCAATGAACACTTGACTTGACATGTTGACATTAATGTCCTTTGTACTGTCTCAGCTGTTACGGACACTCTGATTTCCATTGATAGGCCCGTGACCGCGTTTAACCCAAACCAAAACTGTGCCAACCAGGGGGGTCAGGATTGGAGGGCTAGCTTCAGCCAGTTAGAATCCAAGTTGGCTACCACCACTATTTAATATGTGCTCACTTCCGGCCATATTTTATTAACACGCCAATGAGGTGCCACATTACTGGTGCAAACAAAAGTATGTTGTTTATGTGGATTGACAGTTTCTGAGCTGGAAGCATGAGCCAATCCACATGGACGACATAATATGTGGTCATCTGTAATGTGGCACCTAATTGGCTTGAAGTGAGCACATGTTAAACTCCATTTTTAAAGATGGTGGCAGCACATCAAGTGTATTTTTTGGCTAACATAGTTAGCCTATCAACAGCCATTGAAATGAATGGGCCGGTACTTTCTCACTCTCTCCAGGTCTGACATACCTTCCTGGTCCAAACATATAGTTAGTGAATTGAATAGAATATGCACTGCATGAGGACAAAGTGACATCAAAAGTACATAAGCTATGACGTTCAGACTGCTATGCATTGTGGGTGCACATTACCTCAACTGGAAAGAGGTTCTTCTCTGAGCATGGCATCTTGACATTAACGTCATCCCAGGCATCTTTGAACCTGGTGGGATATGGCACGGGCACCTCACCAAGCCTAAGGAGATCTGTCTGAGGGAAACAAAACATACTAATGTAAAATCAGGCCCATGGTACAAAAACTTTAAGAAGGGAACAGTGTAGAAAGCACCTGATTCTACTTCTTGCCTGAAGAATAGCTAAGCATTCTGTAACACTTGGCAAAAATAACTAAAAGGTTGTGGTTTAAATTTTTCCAGGAGAGATGTTCAGATAAGATGATCCTCAGAGGCATTTTTACATTGACGAAATCATACAATATTTGGGCATTATAATTGGGCATGTCGATAACTCGATAGCTCCATGGCACATTCATGACTGTAATATGAGAGAGCGAATGACATGTCACTTGAGTACTCAAAAACAAAAATACCAATTACAACAGCAGTGTGTGCAACATGTATGCTGGGCACAGAGGCACATACAACTAAGCCAATAATTATTCATACATGAACGTCATTATTCACAGAAGATATGCAACTCTGGTCTGTCAAAAACATGCTCAGATGGGGGCGATGATCAGAAGGATTGGTTTGGGTCACGGTCTGTATGTGCTTCACAGTCTGTCTTTGTTTAGATTCACCAGTATTTTTAGTGGTCTTTCAAAGTCTGAGATTTTCACATGAAGGATATAAACGGTTCACGGTAGCTTTGTGGCCATGCACTGAACTCTCCTTAATCAACAGAGCCAGGGTCAAACGGGTTTCCATTCTATGTCATCTTTAATATGATGTCTTATTTGATTAAGATTTCTGCACAATTTATGTCTTGTGCTTAAGCCATTTCCATATAGAAAATTTGAATAAAAATGTGCTATTAATCAAAATTAGGCATAGGTCTGAATACTTAACAATATATCCTGTAGGACCTGCTGTGTTGATCCTTACCCTTATGGCAACCGTGTGCGTGTCGGAGGCCCTCAGTGGAGGTAGTGGGGGGCTGCAGGCAGGGGTCCTCCTCAACTCAGAGATGGGGGTCCCCAGCCAAGTGACCCTAACATCACCACCATCCTCATCTTCCTCCGAGGGTCCCTCGCTGCCACTGTCACTGACTCCATCCCCCTGAACATTCCGCTGCAGGCACTGAGCACTGCTCAAGGAGAGGGAAGAGGAAGAGAGAAGTGAATGTGTTAACCACCACCACTGTCATTCCAACACAAAGCACTACGAATGCAGATACAAACTACACGGATTAATGTGCAGTCAGTTTTGTGTTTCATTTTTATATATATATATAAAGACAATCAAAAATAATTGACAAAAGAGTGAAATGACTGACTGTAAAATCATTACAAATATACTGAGAGAGAGCAGTAAGCCTATACATTCATGATGATAACATCGACGGAAGATGATGCACATTCACTTTTATGAATTACTCACAGTAAATGTGGGATGAACCTCCCGATAGAGTGAAACCAATCGCTTCTATGATGTGACCTCTCTGTGCCATTACGCCAAAGCCGGGATGAGCACACAGACAGCCCCATAACAGACAATCCAAACAGTAACCTCATACTCTGTTACAAACACATACAAACCAAAGCACACTAATGGCACAGCACACTAATAGAGGTCAATTCCACCACTGATAGAGGTCAATGCCACTAAGAATACACGGCTATCATAAAAACTGCTCAGGTATTCATTGTATCACTAGTGGGGTATAGCCAACAACAACACAAGCTTAAAGTAGTCACCTATTTAAGGTATAACACAGCAAAGACTTAGACTATCATCACAGACCTTCAGAAATCCGAAACATACAGATTTGACAACTGCAACAGCAAAGAGTGAAAACTTTGGCCTTCCACCTGTAGAACTGGTATCCATTTAACACAGGCTTTTGGTAATACCTGCTACAAAAACCATTACAGTCAATAGCATGCCTCACATGAACACTAAAGCATGAAGACTTTCACTTTCATTTCATACAAGACCTAAATATGAAACTCGCTATACCAGCTTTCCGGTCTACCAGCTACAAGCAAGCAACCGTAACCTGAGTAGCATAGGAATATCTAACCTAGCCTGCTGGTAGACAATTCAAACGCAGCCGCTTGTCAAAACTCTCAAAACAATATGCGACCCAGCGCGTGCTCCTACACGTCCCGTCAACACTTGGTGATTGCTATTCTTGGTACTACCACCTGGAGTCACTATTAGCGCATTTTGCGCGGCAAACAGCTTCAAAGGGATTTGGGTACAGAATGGTCACCTTACTAAAATACTAATAATTATAATAATTGAAACAAAGAAACAATCAAACTAACTAACTAACAAAAAACCCAGCAAAACCACTCTCATTCTCAAAATATTTACAAATTCACAAAACAAACCATGCTGGAACAGCATATTATGTGGAGAGTTGGTCATCATAGGACAATTTTCCATTTAGCCCTAGAATATCAGAATGACTTACCTAGTAGAAGGGGTCACAGATAATGGTTTGCAGAAGTAGTCTGTGATTTTGGGCCCTGATTTATGACTGCCTTTCTGCCCAGCAGAGCTCAGCTCCGGCTTGTCTGACTCTGTGCTGCTCTGGGTCTCCATCATGGCATCCACCCCTGCCTGGTCTAGCTCCTCCAGCTGGGCTGATCTGACAGCAGCCTCGCCGGTGTTCTGGGAGATTGCCTGAGTCTGGTTGGACTCCTCTCTCTCCTCATGGGTGGTTGACTGGAGGAGGGGCACGTCAGGACTCTCTGGGCCCATCATGTCAGTGTCCACCTGGGCTTCGGGATCTGTGGCGCTAGACTGGGTCTGGGGCTCTGAGGACAAGTTGGGCCTCTTCTTCACCAACCATCCTTCCAGGGAGTTCCTGTGCCGCTGTTGCTGGAAACTCTTCCCTCTTCGAGCCACCTGGCTCCGGGGTTGTCCCTGGGACGCCTCTGGCAACAAAGGCTTCCTGACACCCAGTTTACCAGGTGGACTAGACCTCACTGGCTTCTCTGTCTCTGCATGTATCTTGGAGCTGTAAGAAACATAGGCTAGCGTCAGTCAAAGCACACTTCCTCCCAGTAAGGCAATGCAAATAATGCAAAACATCAGAGACTTTAAACAGATTGATTCCAAAAATTGCTCACCTGTCCTCATTGTTCCTATCTCTGTCCATAATAGCAACACTTGTAAAGGCACCTTCTTTCCTGGTTGCTGAAATAGCTAGAGAAAACAGCTGCATTTAATTGTTTTAGTTCAACTTGATGGCTGTGTATGAAATAGGGTAGGAAAATAGAGATCAAAAGAATTACTGGTGCCATTAGAGTAATTTTAAAGAAATTATTATAAAGAAGTCGTGTGCCCTTGCCTTTGTCTTGGGCGCCCTCTTTTACGGCGGTGTGGGATTTGTTCTGGAGTGCTGGTTTGACACTTTCAGGAGAATAGGTGTCAAGCCTCAGTTTTTTTCTAACCGGCTCGATATCAGACAGCGTAGTCATGCTTTACACAACATTAAAGCATCAGAACAAAATGTCTGATATTGACAACTGTTAAAAGTTATTAAGTTCTTAGCAAATAATACTCACAAAGTGAGATTCGTAAGGAGTAGTGTTGAAGCGATGAAGTATTGATGATGAGCCGGGTAGTGCTGAAAATAAAGTTTTCTCAATAGTCGGGCGAGTAAACCTGGCATAAAACCGGCAGCCATATGATAACGGTAACGGGGAAAGTTACTGATTTTCGACAGTACGATTAAGAAATAGAACTAAAGCAAATTAACAAAACGTTTATTGTTGTTTTCAGAACTGCACACAAGCTAACTGACATGCTAGATAGCTAATGTTTGAAATCAGCATCCTCTGACATTTTGTCGGTACACCTTGGGAACTTTCAGTTGTCTTTTCAAAGGCTAAACCTGTAAGTACAGCTACTCAAATGCGTATTCATATAAATAATTTACTAAGTACACTCCATGCTCTATTTTGCTAAAAAACATGCAGCAATTACATTAACTGAATGCTCAAAGCTTTGTGTTGCTTCATGACCCCTACGATAATTTACACTTCCGGGTGATTGTCTTTATCAAAATAAAGGTCTCAAATGTTTGCCCTACAGTCTATGCTTATTATGTTTGTTTGTTTGTTTGTTTCAACTAGACTATATATGAAACAGCTCAAAATTGGTAACAGCAAATGACAAACAGGTTACCAAAAAATAGCAATAGGCTACTTTTGAGTGTTTTGAGATCAAATCGACCAAATGTGCATGGCAGTGATATCAGTTCCTGCCATTCTTGGCAAATATGTACAAATTCATGTACATATGGGGTCATGTCTGTTTTCCTTTTAAAAATAATGTCTATTGTTTTTGTGGGGGTTTTTTTGCATATAAAAAGCTCCCTAATGATCCAACCACCAAATTTAAAAGGGAAATAGATTTATTCTTGGACGCTGCACATGGCGCTGGGTTCATCACAAACACAGAGAAAAGATTTCTCACCAAGGAACATCCCACCATTCCTGTGATCTACATCTTATACCCAAAGTGCACAAAAAGTTTACTAAAATTCCCCCGGGACGTCCAATAGTATCTAGCAACAATTCATTGACCGAGCCTCTCTCTAAATACATTGATCACCATATCAGAGCACTGGTGACGTTTCTTCCATCGTACATTAGAGACACAGGAGACCTCATCAGTCATCTCTCGCAACTCTCTGCAACAGGTAATGACATATTGCTGGCAACCATGGATGTGGTGTCTTTATACACCAACATTCCACACCAAAGTGGCCTGAGGGCACTCAAACACTTTTTGGAGAAACGTAGTCATCAGTCGCCTCCTACACAGTTCCTTGTTGATATGGCAGATATAGTTTTAAGCAAAGCTTATTTTCTATTTGGAAGTGACTTCTATTTGCAAAACATGGGTGTGGCTATGGGTGCGGCCTTCGCCCCTGATTTTGCTATCCTTTTCCTAGGAATGTTGGAAGAAAGCTACATATACTCCAACAACCCGTTTGCAAATCATATCCTTTTCTATAAGCGGTACATCGATGACTGTCTTCTAGTATGGCGGGGCTCTGAACAGCTAATCCAGTCTTTTCTACTGTACATGAATTGTCTACATGAAACCATCAAGTTCAGCATGGAATGTGATCCTTTCAAGGTCAGTTTTTTGGACACCTGGGTCATACATGAGAATGATGCCATTCATACATCTTTATATGTCAAACCTACTGACAAAAACAGTATTTTGCATGCCTCCAGCTTCCATCCCACCTCTTTGAAACAGGGGCTCCCATACAGCCAATTCCTAAGAGTGAGAATCTGCAGTGATGACCAAGACTTCCGGACTGAGACAGACAAGATATATAGTCAATTCCTGGCAAGAGGCTACAGCAAAGACACACTGGATCGGGCCTTTCATAAGGTAAATTTGGCCCAGAATGACACCCAAGCCAATAAAAGAAGGAAAAAGGACCATTCTGTGATCTGCTGTACCATCTACACACCTCGAACCAACCAGATAGAAAAGATAATTAAGAAGCATTGGGACATCCTCAACACAGATCAAGCATGTGCCACCCTGTTTAGAGATCCACCACTCTTTGCACACTCCAGGGCTAGAAATATACGCGACATCGTGGTGCATGCTGATACGTTTGATCGTTCTAAGACACCATGGGAACGACTGGACAATGCAAAAGGTTTTTTCCCCTGCCGGAATTGCACATCGTGCACCACTACAGGTATGAAGAAAATCAATAAATTCAAATGCTCAAAGTCAGGTAAAGAGTATACAATCAACAAATTCATAACTTGCAGCCCTGTGAATGTAATTTATTTACTAACTTGTCCTTGTGGATTACAATACATTGGCAAGACCAACAGGCAACTGAGAATCCGAATCAACGAACACAGGAGTGCCATCCACAGACAGGACAATAGATCATCAGTGGCCAGACACTTCTCCATGGCTGAGCATAAGATGAGTGACTTGGAGGTAGTGGGAATTGAACATCTATCACCCAGCCGCAGAAGCCTATCACCCAGCCACAGAAGCCGTGACATGGAAAGCAAACTTCGACAATGTGAAGCAAGCTGGATTTTTTACATGGGCACATTGTCTCCTGGAGGACTCAACGAAGACTTTGACCTGACTTGTTTTTTATAAACATGGACATTTGAGTGTGACTAATATTAATCTCTCTCCTGCAATGTGCACTTGTTGCAGTATGTGAGTGTTGCTAATGTTTTGCTTCTGGAATGGATGATTGAAAATGTTAGTCTCTGGTGCATGTTAATTCATTGCTAATTGAGTGTTTGGTCAAGTATACTGTGATTGGTCCATGTGAATCCTGTTAACGATGTCATGTCCTTTATATGCTGTGAACTCTGATTGCTGAGAATTTGCACTGAGGATGGGGTCACCCGAAACGTTTGCACTTGCACTTTAGTTTACCTGTATAGTCTGGTGAGCCAATAAATCACGTTTTAATGTGAAACTCGGTTTTTGAAGACATTTTTGAAGAGCGAGCTCCTTCCTTGATTTGTGTTCTTGAACCAATTACAACCATACCTAATCATGAATATAAATCTGCAATGTTATTGGAAAGTAACTTCATATTGTGGTCATAGTTGTATTTGCATGATCTGCTTTCTGGGTATACCTTTCTGTAGCTATTATACCATGATATATTATTATATTGTTATAGTATATATTATTACATTTTACATTATGCAACCCCAAATCAGAAAAAGTTGGGATGTTGTAAATGCAAATAAAAACAGAATGTTATAATCTGCAAATACTATAGCTGCAAAAAGGACGTAGACAACAGTATAATATATTTAAAATTACATAAATGACTGTTTCATGGAAAATACAAGTTGATTTTGAATTTGATACCAGCATCTACAGTACATTATATCATTAAAATATTCAGAGAATCTAGAGAAATTGCAAACAAGGGACAAAGCTGAAAGACAATATTGAATGGTTGTGGTCTTTTGAACCTCAGATGGCACTGCATTAAAAACCAGACCAGTTTCTGTTGAAATTCATTGTATGGGCTCAGGTAAACCTCTGATATGTTTATGAGCACAGTTTGATACTCAATTCACAAATGCTAGTGTAAACTTTGCCATGCAAAATAATAAATCATATTTAGAGGCAGGGGTTAAAGTGGAGGGGAATGGGGATGAACACAGTTCCGCCACCTCATCTAAATTAATAATAAATAAATTCTTTCATACCAAGGATAGCATGATGATATTGTTAAAATAAATGTTGAGTTCATTTTTCGTGTGTACAGAGGTGACCAAGAAGCTAGCAATTCTTATCCAAAAAGTATTGCTACACCACGATAATCAATATGTTGTCCAACGGTGACTCATTTTTCCCTGTTGCACCGACACTGGATTTTAGGGTTCCCCAACCTGCCAAATCCCACTTTAAACACTGTTTAAAGGTGATACAGAAATCCCACCGTCTTATGGACCTGAGCTGGTTTGAAATAGGCAGAGGTAAAGTGGAAAAAGGAGATCAATCAACATTTGCCATTCTTTGTGGAAATCATGGACTCCTCTGGGCTAAAGAGGAGAGGGCCTAAGCAACTATCCAACTTGTTATAGTGCACAGTTCAAAACCCAGCATCTATAATAGTGTGGAGGTGCATTAGTGCCTACAGCATGGGCATCTTGCACATCTGGCCAGGCACAATCAATTCTGAATGATGTATACAGGTTTTGAGCAACATTTACCGCCATCCAGGCGATGCCTTTTTTGGGAAAGACCTTGAATATTTTCAGGAAAAACAATACCAACATGAATTCTAAACATATTTCCCCATAGAGGAAGAGTCCAGATGCTAAAAATGGCCTGTCTGCAGTCCAGACCTGTCAAATTAGGTGCGTCATGGAATGAAAATGATTAAGATAACCCCATACTGGAATGACCAACTGAAATATCGGGCAGGAATGGGACAACATTTCATTCTCAAAACACTATCAAATGGTCTCCTCAGTTCCTACACATTTTGCAGTAGTGTAGTGTAGTGACTGTTATTGTATGTATAGAATGAATAACAACAAATATGCATGAAATGACAAGTTTAATGGACATTTGGAGTTGAACAATTTTGAGTTTACGATTTTGAGTTGTAAAAAACATTAAAGGACATGGCCAGTTTTAGGTGGTAAAGAATCAGATGATCCAAAAAATCATTTGGTTGTGTAGGTGACTTAAACATTTGGGTCAGAAAGTCCCATCTCTGGAGAAGATGTGTTGGCAAGCCCAGATGCAGTCTACTGCTTAGTGAGACCGTCAGAAGCAGCCAACTTAGCGGACGGCTCCTCACTCAGCTGAGTCTCACAGGAGGATGGTGCACAGGCTGGAAAAAAATGACAAAGAACAAAAACAGCACTTGCCATGTATCAAAGAATGTCATCAGAACTAAAATGAATGAATACATGAATGTGTCCAGGCTTCCACATTTTTTAGCTGTTTTATTTACCTGGCACATTACTGTTCATCTCTTCAAATGAGGTAACGTTGGAGTAATGGCCAACTTTAGCTCCTCTCATTATTTTCTGATGAAGAAAGAGAAGGATTATTTCAAATTCAATTATTGATTAATGAAGAAATATTCCATCTGCATACTCACATCATACTGAACCGATTTGTCCGTCACTCACTAATCTGTGAGATCACAATTAGTCCACATAATAGACACATTACAATGACGCATTGACATTGACAATAAACGGAACTCCACCTTGAAGGAGAACTTGAATTTGGGCATCCTGAAGAAACAGCACCCTGCGCTCTCTTCCTCCTGGGCCATCTCCAGACGGCCGGCTGCACACGCAGGAGCCTTGGTGACCTCAGCCAGAGTCTGCCTCAGCTCGGTCTTCATGGCCTGAACCTGAGAGGAACATGCGAATAACAGAGTGTTCTATCTATATTGTTCTACTCTTCCTTCAAAACTGATTACGTTAGGGCAGGTTAAAGATTACTTTATACTGTATATCCTCAATGGGTTTGAAACGTGAAAATAGTAAGATCTAGTTGAGGTGATGCTTTAGATACCATCATGAACTTACTTGTGCTTGGAACAAGAGAGTCCTCACTGTCAAGGAGACTGTGTGCTCCATTCTTTGATTTCTGAAGAACACATAGCTATATCATGACTAAAAGTTATACCCTGTGCAGTACTGTATATTGTTTAGTGCAACACTCCATGACCAAATTAGCTCAATTATAAGCATCATACTTTACCTTCCAATTGAATGTTGGCATCTTCAGCCAGGATGGAGTCATTTTCTTTTTGGTCTTTTCCTTATTATTTTTCTGTAGTCCAGTTACAGCTTGAATTGATGGGAGGGCTGCAGAAGCTGCTAAGTTGGTTTGGCTACAAGTCTTTATTATCTCTCCTGTCAATTTCTCCACCAGGAAGGACTCAAAAGATTGATCTTGTGATTCCAGGGCAGAACACAGCACATCTTCAGAGCCAAACTCTCTAGTAAGATCCTTGTAAACATTTTGGTACATCAGGTGAAAATTCACTTGCTGCGGATGACTTTCATCACTTGTGATACCAAAACATGTTTCAAGCTCACACAGAATCTTCTGGATCAATTCTCTGGAGATATCCAGAACTTTATCCGGAACTCCGTCCTGACGGGTGCCAATGAACGGGCGTGAGCTATCAACTTTCTTCAGAAGTCGAATGACCAACATGGAGACTAGGGAGGCATAGTCATTCTTGTTAGACTCTGAAAGAGGGAGGTGTGAGGAAAAGATGACTGCTTCACACTCACTATTTTGTGGCAAATCAAAAATATGAGGGAGCGCAACTTTTGAGTTAGTGGTGGATGACGTCATTTCAGTGTCTTGCGGCTGTTTGTCTAAGAGTTTCTGATCCTCCCTGACTAGTTTCTTGAAGTCGTCACTGTTGACAGATGCAGCGTTTCCCTCAAACTCTGTGGAGAGAGTCACCATGACCTCTTTGACCATCACTTCTGTAAACATGTTGAGGATACAGGATGATGTTGAGGTCTCTAGGTTCTGCTGGGAACATTCTTGGTCCTCAGAAGATGCTGAGGGGAACAAACATGATGACACTAGTCGCTTCACAGCCTCTTCTACATAACCGTAAATAAATCCAGATGGAGCTTCATTCTGTCTCTCAGCTCTGGATGGTAACTTGCAGAGAATGGAGTCTGAAAGGCTCTTCCCCACTTTCACAGAAATAGTCTGGAGGCCATGAGAACTTTTTATGATCTTTTGGACTTGATCTGCAATATCATGGGAGAATGCCCTCATTTTTGATTCAGAGATCAGTTTCTCCAGTCTGATGGGGACGGGAACAAGTCTTTCACCTTCTAAGACGGTGTCCACCACTTGGGCGATGGCTTCGTTGGCACATGCAGGAGACAACGAAGAGCCTTCCATGTTGACAATCACTTCAGGGGGAACAGGAGTGCCATGAAGTTTGGTTGGGTCTTCAATTTCTGCGTCAGCTGATCTTAAGAAGTGAGGCGATGGCAGTTGAGGGCTTTGGGACCTGTCCTTTTTTGTTTCCATGCCAATCATTCTGACTTCACTCAACAAAGCACTGAGGATCTTCTGAATCAGTGCTATTTGCTCTAAATCTTCTGCACTCTTAAGATCAGAAAGTTCACACTGCATGGACAAAATCACTTGGCTAATGACATGTCTGGCAGAAGCCATTGTTGTCTCCTCTTTACTGTTAGAGTAAACAGATCTGGAAAACAATTTCCTCACAGCATTCTGAATGGCACTGAACATTGTTTGTGATGTTGCGTAGATCCTTCTCATAGAGAAACCTCCCATGACTCGTGTTGTCTCCACAAGATCTTTCATCCCCGCAACGACATATCCAACAACGTCATACGCTGCTGAGTGAACGTTTTGGCCTGAGTCCTCGTTCATGGAGTCGATAACATCACCGACAAGATCATCAGCAACAGACTGTGAGTGAGTGCCAGGTGGATAGAAGGCAGGAAGCTCACAGTCTGTCTGGCTCTCTGCTTTGGTGTTTGACTCATGGTCATCTTCGGCAAATACCTCAGCTGGAGATTCAGGGCAGGAATCACTGTCAAGAGTGTTGAGCAAAACCTCACTCACTTGCTCGGTTGCCCTTTTTCTAAATTCAGTACCGGTCAGCTGATCCAGCAGAGGAATGGACAACTCTCTAGCCTTCTTGGCATCCGACGTGCTTACCCTGTTCCAAGGCATAAACACATGTAGATATCTAGCAAAAACATTTACTGCAAAGGTAAACTACACACAAATTTAAATATAAGAGCTAATTTCACACAAGGATTATATTTGCGCATGATTTACAATCAGGATGCTCTACTTTAGGGATGCACTAGATGATCGATGTCATAAATATTAAATGCTTGTGTTTTGTAAAAAAAAAAAAAAAGGTTAGTCATTCCAGTGATTACTGCCCGTACTGAGGTGTGAGTTGCCCTGACCTTGCTGTTCCACATGGAATCACGTATGTGACAGGAACACCCAGAACTTTTCTAAGGGCTGGGATCAGGTAATAATGAGTCGTCCGGACCACTTTCGCAACTATGCAGGCACAAAGCTGGCTAACGTCTTCTTTGGTCCCCTGAGTAAACAAAAAAAGGCCATAAGCTATTTCATTAGCGTGTTAAAGGATAAAGCATACTACAGAGTTTGTTTTGTTCTCTACACATCATGCCATTGATGACTAATATATGCATGACATTGTGAGGATAAATGTAGTCTCACAGGCACATGTAGAGCCTCACAGACAATTCTCCAATGCCTGAAAAAAAAAGGTGGGAGAGAATTTTAGAACCCAGAACATCACTATCAGACCAGTAAAGAACATTTAGAGGGTTTTTTAGGGTTTTTTCTTCATTTTTATTATTCTCTCTTACTCTTCCGTCATGTTTTCCACGAGGTGGCGTACCATGGGGGACAAGTTCACATGATCCTGATCTGAAAAAGCAGTGGCCTCCAGCTATTTTTAACATGTATGGAAGGGCATGTAAAACCTAACTGTTTTAGCATGGGCACAGGGTGACTTGTACTGATTTGTGAGACATTTAACACAACTTTCTCTATTCTTTTTGACCATTTCTGTTGACATATTTTAATTTGGCACAGACTAACCTGCATCAATATTTGTGGTCCTCCTTGTCGAGCCACATTCAGCCCTTGGTTCCACAGAATTTGTTTTCTTTGGCTAAAACACAAAAAAATAGTCATAACCATCAAATCATTCTCAACAGTAGAAGTCTGAAGACTATGCACCAGCTGTATTGGGATACACCCAGGCGACAGTGGCCATTAGCCTACATCCAGTTCAAAATTCAATTAGCCTTCACTTAAAGAAACAGTAACAATAACAATAGAATAATAGGCAAAGAGCTAACGGAGATAGACATTTGATCTCAGACTTAGGACAACATTTCAAATCCATAAATAGCTTATATTTTAAAAAACGTAAGCCTGTAATAGCTCTTGAGTCAGACTATTCCTGAGCTTACCTCGTTTCCTTCAGACATTGTGAGGTCGGGAATAGGAAATTAGACCGCAAATAGGAAATTAGACTTATTAAAAGTAAGCCTAGTCCAAGTTATAGACCTAACATTGAGGAATTGCTATGTCGACCTGCTCAAATGAGGTTACGTTTTGTCTGAGAGTATTTCAAACAACACCACGAGAACTAGGGCCTAGGCTATTATGACCCAATGAAACAGCTGTTTTGTGTCACAATGCCCTGACCTGCCTGCAGAGAACAAACGCTAGTGAGAGCCTACCTAGGCTCTGACGCTAGTGATTTCCCCAAATAACAAAATTGTTTTAAATCGTCCTGGAATTATAAGGTTCTATATGCGTTCAAAGTAGTTCTGAGATATTGATCTTCACGTTTTAGAATTCCAGTTATAGTCTACTAATAATTGAAACAAACCTTTCCAAAAATGCATACAAATACCTCTCACCTAGGCTGTCACGGAAAAGAATATGTGTGTCCATCTCAATACTCTCGGAAATGTCCGATAGAACCGCATAATTCTAGAGGGACGATATGTTACAGCCAGCAGACTTTTAAATATTGCTTTATTTTCTTAGCAAAATTCTCCATAAGCATGATTTATCAGAGCCGTACGTACGGCTCTGTGATTTACGGTATGTGAGCGCCCTCTGCAGACCTTAGGGGGATTGTGAGGTGATGAGCGCCACTAAAATAGTTGGACAAATGTGTTGATCGTGATCATATGTACAATTGATGCATATGGGAGGTATCAGATTCCATATGAAAGACTATTTTTGTTTTGTTCTCTTTCGTTGTATCGTAAATGGTAAAGATCACCATGTTGTGGTAGCAGCTTGCTAGGCTGGTTGTAGCCTAACAGTAGCTCATGCAGACTAGCAGCTAACTCATGGTTAGTCACAAAGTCACAATGAGCTGAACGATTTCTGTCTTCGTTTAGCTACCTGGAACTCTTTTACGAACCTGTGAGACACTGTTGATTTTGTTTTCAGGTAAAGTTTTCTGCCTTCGTGTTTTTGTACTGTGTTCTGTATAATACTCACCATTACCCGTCTGCAGTAGCCGATGCTACCTGGAGCTCTTTTAGGAACCTGAGACACTGTTGATTCCTGACCGTTATCAGAATAAACGGCTGATAGCCAAATACAAGTGACAGCTTTGCATGATGTTCATTACACAACGAAAAACACTACACAATGTAGTTTTCAATGTTTCTTGCATGAACAAGCAGACTCCTAAAAGAGAGCGGCTCGGAGGCCCACAAAACCCAGACATGAGGGCCAATCTTTCTGGGATGAGGCAGGCCAACCAAACAAACATAGTGCAAACAAAAAATAAGAAAAGGGAACGTTTTTAGAGGATCTTTAGAGTTTACAGTTATTTTCTTCATTAAAGGACAGAAAAAAAGGGCAAACTGATTGTTGCTTCAAGCAGATGACTGCATCGGAGACTGTCCAGACAGGGGAAAACTGAGGCACATTAATCAATGTAAAGAGATACCTATATTCTCCAGGTACGGCAGCATGATGGAGAAGGACGCATCAGACACCTGAGGGGCCAAAGGCAGAGAGAAAGAGAGAGAGAGAGAGAGAGAGAGAGAGAGAGAGGGAATAAAAGACAGAAATTGATAGATGGTGGAAGGAGTGAGGCAAAGTATGTATGTGATCCAGATGCATCAGTAAACATCTTCGGTGCTGTGACTGCCACCAGTCATACAGGAAAACGGTAAAATGTGCAGAAGTCGATGGGACTGTTGATGACAGGTTGACTCTCCCCAGTGAGGCCAGACCCAGATAGCAAAATTCAGTTGAATCAACGTTGAAATATGGTTTGGCAGAAATGTTGAAACTACGTTGAAGCCTAACATTGATCTGATGTTGAAAGTGTCCCCTCTACTTTCTGTTGAATCAACATTGGATTTTCAACCATACTGACATTGAATCAATGGTGATTCAACTATCATCTAAATGGGAATCTACATGTACATTTCAGTTGATTTTAGGTTGAAATAATGTTACTGAATCAATATGGTTCAACCATTATCTAAAAGCTACAAAAATGTTTAACAAAAATGTTAATATATGAATCACTGAACAAAATAACAGATGAGGGTTTGTTTTTACATTCAGGTTTATTTAATTAATGTCTACACAAAACAAGTTCAACTTAATCATCATGTACTCATAAATAAGCATTTATCAGCATTGAAATTCCTTGTGCTGAAGTGTCCATTCAACTTCAAAAATAAAAAAATAAAAAATAAATACTATATAAAAATAGGATGGAGAGATGAGGAGGAAGAGGATAAAACAAAATCCAAAAAACTAAGTGCCATTATGTGGGGAATTCCAAGGACAGTTCAGCATCCTGATGACTTGCAGGTAAAAACTATCCCTGTATCTGCTGGTACGGGTCCTTATGCTCCTATCGTCTGCCTGGATGGATGGTAACTCAGTCCTTGTAATGCGCTGTGCTGATCTGACAACTCTTTGTAGCGATTTTCGATCCTGGGCAGTGCTGTTACCATACCATGTTGTTATGCCACCTGTCAGAATGCTCTCTATTGTACAGCGGTAAAAGTTGGTGAATATTTTGTAGTCCATGCCAAATTTCCTCAGACGACGCAGAAGGAAGAGCCGCTGTCTAGCTGTCTTTGTGACCACACCAATATGGTGTGTCCAGCTCAGATCCTCACTAAGGTTTATACCAAGGAATCTGAAGCTTTTGACTCTCTCCACAGCTGCACTCCCGATGTGAATGGGTGCAGAAACTTGATATTTAAATGATAAAAACAAAAGGCTGCAGCCAGGTCTCCATGTGAAGATGACACTGTGGGTGGGAAGCAGAGACAACACTCATCAGCACTCACGATGGAACTTTTTGCAGAGCAATCAGTACAACAAAACAAAACAACAATACTGGTATTTTCTTTATAAAATAGTGTTGTAGCCTAACTGTAGTGAGTGAGTAGTGAGTCCCAAAGGGAAAATGCAACAATGAACATCTTTAGTATTCTTTTTGCACTTATAATCTATAGTCAACAACCATAAGAAAGGTCATACTAAGAGTAGAGAACATAATATTGGCCTAGCCTATTGATTATGTGTATGTGTTTAATTATTGACATGCTACATTGACCTGATCCCAAACAGCTGTCTCAAAGTTATTGAGAAAATGTCATATATATTCTGTTAATGAAATGGTAACATTTTACAATAACAAATGATCATTTTATGTCTGTTACAGAGTGTACATGTGTTAACTGGGAATGTCACTGTTTGCAGGTTTTCAATTGGCAATTTAACATGCATCCATTTCCTACTGTGCCTTCTATTTTTGCCAATCATAATGTTGACGATCAGCCCTTATTATCATCTAAGAGAAATTGTTTTGGACAGCAGAAGACAGAGGCTACAGTGGATCCAGACATGCAGTGCACATAATTTAAGGCTACATTTCCACATACAACCACTGTCAACAATCAGGGACAACTGATTGACAGTCACACAGTAAAGACCTGCTAGCCTGCGCCCAGGGGCGTCACTAGACCTTATTCACTGGGGCACGTGCCTTAGTAAAAGTCTCCAGTGCCCCAGTAAAATTCTAGCGCGGCTCTAGCTGGAAACGGCATTCATGAGCGCATCTCCGTGCCTGCTTTAATCATGACCAGAGCCTGTCACTTACCAGCCAATAAAAAAAAGGAATAAAGAAAGGGGCCATAATAGCCAATCAGGAAATAGCACCTCTAGCTGGGTAAGATTGAACGCAACAACCAATGAAAATCGTTCACATGATTCTTCCGAGTGTTTCGTTGTACTGCACACACATACACTGTGGAATCCGCTGGAGCTCGTTACATCACTTTGAGCACAGAGTAAGTCGTCCCCTGTTTAATGTTACAACAAATTCACAACTTGTTTGACAGAAAAAATGACAAGTTGATGTTGCTGGATAGTGGCTGCTACAACAATTGAGGGAGAGAGTGCTGGAGGAGGAGGAGAAGATGGTCGAAGAGAGGGAGAAGAGAGGGGAGAAAGTGCACAGGCTGGGCAGTCCAGTACCAGGCAGGGGGAGGAGGAGGAGGAGAGAGACAGGCAAGAAACGGATAAGGACATGATGGGGGCTAGACGTAAAACTATTCAGAGTATGGAGGAGGATATCTGTGACCTAGGGGAGATATGTGATGGTCCAAATCAGGCTAGCCATTTATTTCATATTGCGCGCACAGTTATTATTATTATTATACATTTTTTTTAATGTATTGGGAGTTGGGGGCCTGTGCCCCAGCAAAGCTCTAGGTCTAGAATCGCCTCTGCCTGTGCCCCACCTCGATCGATACATCTACATGAAAGTTCTGAATATTGCAGGTATGATACAACAGATATTGCACTTCTCACAATGACAAACATTAAATAGATTGTGCATTCACCATTTTGATGACATCTTGATTTGCTTTGTTTGTTCTCATCTCTTTTTTTGGAAAAAAAAAGAGAGAGTGAATGGCATATGCCATAGGGTCATTCCACGTCAATTCAACCAGGGCACTTTGGTCTCAAGAAATACATGGGCAAAATGCACCATGGTTGTAAGGCAGTGTGTGTAAAGTCTTATGTGGGCCTCACTGTGAAGTGCAATATCTGCTGTAGTTTTTTCAGAACTTTCATGAAGCTGTATGGATGGAGAAGGTGTGGAACTTTTTCAATGTAAGTGTGACTGTCAATCAGTTGTCCCTAACAGTGATAGCTGTTTTCAGCCAACACATCTAATCTCTGTGTAAAACATAATATGATCATTTGTTTTGGGAAAATATATACACTATGGGTGTGTTCGAAACGGGAGACAGCTGCCTACTGCCTCCCATAGACAGTAAAAGAAATGGACGAACAGACTCTGTCGTTTTCAATGGGAGGGCACGGAGTCAAATAGAACGATTTTTCAGTTGGTCCCCCCAGTACTGCGCAGACTCACACTTAACTTTGTGACGTTAGCCATCGAACTGAATCTTGTAACTCATATGATAGATACACAGAAATTCTTCTCACACTTCCTTCGCCTTCAAAGTCATCAAAGTAAACATTTATTTATGTATTATTATTAATATCATCCTCACCAAGTCGTGTTAATGTTGAAGCTACCATACATGATCATCTTCAAAAACAGTCATGCTAAAACAAAACAAAAAAGTTATAGCCTTGAAGCTAATCTTCTTTCCACTTTTCCGACCTACGGTCAATCCATCGAAAACCTCTGAAATGATTAGTGCCATTTAAAAAAAAAAAATAGGTTTACTTTTTTATTATTATTAGGTTGCCTCTGTGTAATGCTTTACCTTAACATACGGTCGTGTATGCTAGGTTTTGCTTATGAGTTACCGTCATAGACAGTAAGGTGGACTGAGCTTCTTATCCAAACAATACGGTTATCTCCCTACGGCGCGAAAGAGAGATTACGTCAAAGCTAGCTTCCCTCCAACCGAACAAGCTAACCATTCTTCTTACAGGTAACCAACGTTACGGACGAGGTAGTGGAGTCTGTTTTGCCTTTGTAGTGTTTATGTGGATTACACAGAAGCTACAATATCGGCACAGGATATATGTTATATGAAGTTATGGTATTTCAAAAAAATCCTAAAATGAATGGCCTTCTATGGGAGTTAGCAGAGAGGTGGTCCCTCCAGCCTACGTCGATTCTTCTACTTCCGGGAATTCGCCTGCCCCCTTGCTGCCTCCCTCCCTACATAGAGAGCTGTCTCACTAGACATGACTTTGGATTAAATGTATCTTTTAAAAATGAGCGTAGTACTCTAGAATCTTTGGTTAACACTACGGTATGACGTTAGCAAAGGCCTGACGTTAAACTAAATTAGCTTACGTAAGCTAGCAGGCTAACGGTATAAATTAGTTTTACGGCCGGCAGATATATCAGACCAGACGCTATTAATGGTTACAACAATGGCATAATCAGATAGTTAATTGTTTATTTCTAAACTGTAATCTACAAATCTAAGCAAAATAAGGACACACAAATGACATTTTAAACAGATTCAGCAGCCATTACCGATGTCATCCGCCATGTTTGTTTACCTTTCACAGCTGTTTCAGACGTTGCCGCAAGGTATTATGGGTAGGAGGGAGCATGAAGTGTGCATCGATGCTGCCTTCAAAAATGACCGTTATTTGGGAATTCTAAGATATCTTAAAAGGCAGCAGAATTTGTTTTTTCGGTTTCGAACCGCACTTGCTGCCTTGCTCCCCTGTTAGATATCTTAAAAGGCAGCAACTTTACCCGTTTCAAACACACCCTATGTCACAATTCAATTTCATTAAAGGGACACCAGGCAAGCTTGATGCTTTTTCTCTACGAAACTCCCCCTCGCTCGGTCTGAAGCTTTTTTCCTTTTCTTTGCATCTTCCGTCAAGGGTTTTCGCTGCTTCTTCACAGGCTCTGCCATTATACACACGTTTGCAACAATCGCTAGAGTTTCGTTAGCCTGCCTCTGTGCTGTATGCAGGATGTAAACTGATCCTGCTTCGGTCGGCGGGTAGGATACACCGAACTTGCAAGTGGGATATTCTTCTTACAGGCAGTAGGGGCGGGCGAGAGAGTCTTCATTCGCCCTGTAATGAGTCATTTAACCATATACCAACTTACGAAGATGATTAATTAACACGAAAACGTTGCCTGGTGTTCCTTTAACAGAATGTTTACAAAATTCGAATAACTTTGAGACAGCTGTTCAGGATCAGGCAGGTTGTTGACCATGGGTTATAATATGCAGCTCTATGTACAACAACAGACACATGGTACATTTTCCAACTTTGGGACTCAAGCAGTGACACAGCCTGTTATTAACTAATAGGCCTTCACATCAAAGAAAATAGACTTGGCCTCGACATGAAATTCATTAGCTAGATAATATTGCTAATGTTTATGCTATGTGACTGCTTATTTCATGCACACAGCCATTCAAAGCGAACAAGACATGACCTCTCTGTTTCTAATGTAGGCTAAGTCCAAATTATGTTATCATTACCTTGAACTTCCCCTGGGGATCAATAAAGTATCTATCTATATATCTATCTATCATGTTGTTATCTCACAAAAAAATGCAGGTGCTGTAGCCAGTGTACAAACCTGTGTATTAACTGTAAAAAATGTGATTCAGCTCGTCTTGGATCCTGAAAAGGAGAAGAGAGAAAATCAATGTGCTGCAAATACCCCCTGTAAACAGCTGTAATAAAAAACAGTTTCTGTCAAGTAGGGAAAGTGACATTTTGAGGCCTTGATAAAGCACAAAGCGTTCTAGTATGTTGGCAGCCAGCTGCGGATTTGAATAGAGCAGCCATAGACTGTATGAGAGAAGTACCATAACTCGGGTTTACAACTTTGTCAGTATCAAGAAAAATATCACTGGACCCACACTGTTCAGACAGCGTACGAGGACCCGTCATTATTACCACCCTAATTTCTCAGAATAACATTTCTTGAATCTGCAGTAATTTGATTTGCATAGAACATATTAAAACGAATGTCTGGCTTGTCATGTTTAATTTCAAACATACCCTCCAACCCAAACTTCTCCAAAGTTGTTTTTGTGTGTGTGTGTGTGCCATTTAACATTATCACAATTAATAGAGTGTGATAGCCACCAGGAAGTTTGTAGTTTTCAGCGTCCTCATGATATTCAGACATCCCAAGTCTCCCGGAAGTTCCGGGAGTCTCCCGCATATTGATAGCGGCTCCCTGATGCCCGCAAATTAGATCAAATCTACCGGAATCTAGAGCGAGCGAGCAAGAGCGTGCACGCAAGACCAAGACTTTAAATCACGTATGCATCGGAGTTTAGCCCGCACACGACAGAGAGAGAGGGAGGGGTGGTGCGCGTGTGCCTGAAGCAAGACGCATCCTGATTGGCATGTTTTGCTAAATCAACCAATCAGTTTTCAGTGTAGTCAGGCTTTTATGTATTTTATCCTGAACGAAAATAATCAGTTCAGTGTATCTAGGAACAGGAGCGTCATGGCAGAGTCAGAGTGCCCCCCAAAAATGAACATTTAAGACCCATTTCACATCAGACCACACGATGTGTAGGCCTACCCTTGTCTCATAAGAGTAAACAATAATGATACTGTATGCTGCACTGTTTGTAACAGTGACTTATTGCCCATGGCAGGTTAAATGATTGCAAAAGACATGTTGAGGTGAGTTGAACAAATGTCATTTCATGTGCATATTATTCAGGCCTATACTAGATGGCTAGTTGCCAAGGCTACATGAAAAGACCAAACTACCAAAATCTACATATTTTATTATCAAAATTCCTATCTATAGGCCTTCCTTATTTGGTGTACTGACTAGACATTATTGAAGGGGGGGGTTCTTCGGGATACCTCCCTGAAGTGACTTTTTGCAGGTTGGGATGTCTGTGATATTATAGAAGAATATTAATAAAAAGCATTTTTTTCTTAATTTATGCTATTTAGCCTATGATTATTTGTTATAAGCCACAACAAATTGGTGTTGTCTTGCAATGAAATCAATTACTAGGCTACTACATCTTAAATTCTATCACACAAAATGGACGTTTTTGCATATAGCTATTGCCCCAATACTGTTCCTCCAGAAGAAGACCTCCAGGAAAAGCAATGCATCATAAAAAACGAACTTGTTTTTTCAGGGCAGGTGGACATAGGTCAACTTTGCACAGAAAAATAAGGTTTTTACCATCATAGTTATGCGAGACAACGCGTAAAATTCCCGTAGGTAATCATAATCATCCGATTTCTCTGCGTCTGCAACTCTCCTTTCACTATCATATGCCATTTTCCGAGAATGCTGCTGGCCGCGCTGCACTGGCTTTGCTAGGGAATACACGCGTTGCTCGTTTGTTATGTTTGTGCAATGCATCGTGCATAACGTAGTGTGAAGTTGTGTTCACTGTTCAGGAGTAGCACGAGCAGAGTGACAACGAGTCAACGGCATGCTGTTGCAAAACTGCGAGCAGACAGTGTCACTTGTAAGGAGAAGGAAAAAAATCCGTAACGTTTAATTGGACCTCAACAGCGGCGCTTTCTTCACATAATATGAGCGAGTTAACGTTAACGTGTTCAATGAACACCAACTGTTAATTGTAGCTAGCGTTAGCTACTAGCTCTGACTTTAACCACACAAACTAGCATGCCATCTTTCTTCGAAGAGTGGTAATGTGTAATGCTCCCCACACAAAAAAAAAAACTTTGAAAAAGTTTGGAGGCATCTGTTTGAAATTAAACAGGAGGAGGCGATGACTGGACCAGACATTAGCAGCTACGGCTATTTTGACTGTTCCAAATAAGTCCTTAGACGACTTAGATCGTTTTTAACTTAGATGTTTGTTTGCTTTTCTTATATGTTACACACATAACACATGCTAAAAATATTACATTCAATTGTCCACAGCACATTGTGTTTAATTTAAAATATATGAAACCCCTTCCCATCAAATGGTCTCACCTAGAGCAATGCCACCCCACCCGCCTGCACCCTGCTAAAACGGTATAACAACATAGATTCAACGTTGATCTAATGTTTGCTATATTTCTTATTAGTGGGTTTGATCCAGCAAGCCCAGGCTGCGGAGCAAGCCCACTATTGTTCTTTTTAAGTTTTCTTATTAGTGGGTTTGATCCAGCAAGCCCACTATTGTTCTTCTTAAGTTTACTTTATTAGTGGGTTTGATCCAGCAAGCCCACTATTGTTCTTAAGTTTACTTTATTTATTATTCCTTTTCACCCACTTTTTGGACAAACTACTGCTCCTAGACCGTTTGAGCTATCGACGCAGTTCGAACTCCAAAAATTCAGACCCGAACCGGTGTAACTTGCTTGTTACTTTCATGTCGCTGGCCCTTGTCGTTTTCGCGGTATTCCCGTTTTTCGGCGTTTTTGGGCCCCATTGAAATGAATGGCGGAATGTTCAAGGATTCTAATTCTGATTGTGACATCACAGCTCTAATTGTTTAAGGTGAGACACTACAGGTGAATAGGGTAAAATTTTAAAATAATAGACATCTTTTTCTTGGCCAACACCGCGCTCTCCGGATTCTTCTCTTGTTTCTTTGTGGGTGCGTAATCCAGGGAACTCATAAAAAATAGCAAATGGTCGCACTCCAAAAATCTTTTTCTTTCTTTTAATCCATTTTAGCACAGGGGTTAATTGACAAACGTTTCGGCCTGATGGCCTTCGTCAGTGTGTTTCGTCCCTATGGCTACTTCCTAGTTTTAAATAGACAAGTATATTCAATTAGTGACACCTGTCCTCATTAGCTCCGTATGAATTCAACAGGCGCTCCGACACATCAGGCCTCCCCGGCCGTTCATCAGTCAGAGCGCTTGGTGTCTCCAAAATACAACACACTCATTTACATTGTAACAACGCACCACCACATATCGTATAGTCAGACAATGATAACTACATAAGACAATAAACATATAAGTAACACTCAGAATGACACAATCACAGAAATGACGACAGATCAAAGTCTTCATTCATTCCCTCTGGTGACATAGAACGTAGGCGATACATCCAGAAAGACTCCCTCTGAAGGAGCTTTTTGTCTGTATCTCCTCCTCTGCGTGGTCTTTGTACGTGCTCTATACCAGTGCATTTCAGATCTTCTAAAGTGTGATTTTTTTCTATGAAGTGTCTTGCTACAGGTGAAGTTATATCGTTCCTACGAATGGCTGATTTATGTTCACTCAGTCTTGTTCTTAATTGTCGCGATGTTTTCCCAACATATAATAACTGGCAAGGGCATTGCAAAAGATAAATTACGTTTTTCGTAGAACAATTTATTAATGAATCTATTTTGTACAATTCTCCCGTGTGAAAGCAGCTGAACGTATTGGTTTTTAACATGTGTGGACAAGCAGCACAATTTCTGCAAGGGAAGCATCCCTTGATGAAGGAGGGCTTCCCTGTGCGGATGACGTCCGACCTAACCAATAAATTATTTAAGTTACTCGACCTTTTATGAGTGAAGAGAGGTGGTGTAGCAAATGTGTTATTCAAAGAGGTGTCTGTTGTTAGAATATGCCAATGTGTATTCACAATTGATTTGATAGGTCTTGATAATTTGTTGTATGTGAGTGCGTAGTTCACTGAAAAAGGACGTGTCTGTTTTTTTTCCTTTCTTCGATAGTAATTCTGATCTTTGCGATGATCTTACTTTCTCATAAGCTGGGGTCAACCATTCTTCAGGGTACCCCCCTTGATCGGAATCGGTTAAGCAAAGTTATTGACTGTTTTTCGAATTCGTCGTCTGTATCGCAGATGCGTCGGACCCGGTATAATTGGCTAAGCGGCAACCCTTTTTTCAGCGGCACTGGATGTCTGCACTCAACAACGTGTTTTTGTCGGTCTCTTTACGAAATACTGTGGTGGATATCCGATTGTGTTGTTTCAATATTAAAACATCTAAAAAATGTATTGACTCCAAATCCCTCTCTGATGAAAATGTGATAGTCTCTAGTCTTGAGTTCAAAAAATTTGTGAACTCCAATAGCTCGGTCTCATTACCTTTCCAAATCAAAAAACAGTCATCAATGTATCTCACCCAAAGTTTTACAAGATGTTTGAAAGGATTGTTATTGTACACAAAATCCAGTTCAAATTTCCCCATGAACAGGTTAGCATAGCTTGGTGCCAATGGGGTGCCCATGGCTGTACCCTGCAATTGTAGATAATAGTCGTTCTCAAATAGAAAGTAATTGTGGGTGAGAATGAACTCTGTTAAATCAGTGATAAAGTTCGTAGGTATGTCTAGTGGGGTTTCAAGTAAGTAGTGATTTAAAGCTTCTAGACCATCTTTATGAGGGATAGAAGTGTATAGAGAAGACACATCCAAAGTCACAAACCAATCGTGTTCATCCACATTTTGTATAGGTTGTAATCTGTTCAAAAGGTCAGTTGTGTCTTTCAAATAAGATGGTAACTTTCTAACAAGAGGTTGTAAGTAGTAATCAACAAATTCTGACACTTTCTCGGTGAGAGAATTAATCCCCGACACAATAGGACGGTATGGAGGGTCCGTCACGGATTTGTGTATTTTAGGTAACGCATACAATAATGGTGTGACTGGGTTCTTGTTAGTCAGAAACTTAGATTCTTGTTCTGTTAACCATTTCATGGCTAGCCTTTGATGTATCATGTGATCAATTCTATCTTTGTATGAGCATACAGGGTTCAGAGTCAGTTTCTTGTAACAAGTGACATCACTTAACATGTTCTTTATTTTTTGTACATATGTTGCGGTGTCTTGGATGACTATCCTGCCGCCTTTGTCCGCTTTTTGGATGATGATGGTTGCGTCTTTTTGCAGGTTCTTCAAAGCGTCCCTTTTAGAGATAGTCAGATTGTTCTTTTGTTCCCTTTCAAATGTCTTCTTTTCTTTGAGCAAACAGTCAATGTCGTGTTCCACCAGACGGCAGAACGTGTTCACTGATGGGTTTTGTATCTGGGGTGTGAATGTACTCTTGGGTTTAAATCTTGGTGCTTGTGTTATTGGATTTTGTGGAGCAGAGCCAAAAAAGCCTTTCAGCTTAATGTTTCTTAAAAATTTAAACAGTTCAATCTTAACTAAAAATGGGTTGATCTTTGGAGATGGAACAAATGATAAACCCTTCTTAAGGACGTCTTCTTGTTCAGTAGTGAGTGTTTTTTCCGATAGGTTGAACACTAGCTGTTCATTCTCTTTATTGGCTTCAATGCACTGAATATGGTTGGAAATCACTTGCCTCTTCCGCTGCCCCCTTGAGCCCCTCCTGGTGGGTCGCGTCTTTTGGTCCATGATTTGCTTCTCATGGATCGTTCGGATTCCAAAAAAGATACCGCAGAAGAGGAGGAGGATGCCATTGAAGAGATGGAAGCTGTGTGTCGCCGGCCTTGGTGACGTGGATCACGTGGAGGTCTTACTGGTCTGTTGGATAGCCATCTGTAGATGTTGTTATCTTTACATTACATTACATTACATTTGGCTGACGCTTTTTAACCAAAGCGACTAACAACATGGTAAACAGTAAGTTTTAGAACAATTCTCACAATTTTAGGACAGTTTGAAAAAACATTAGAGTACAGTAAGAATAAGTGCGTCGGTGAGTGCTGTTTTTAACAGTTACTTGTCAGTTTAAAACGGCTGGTGAGTGCTAGGATCAGTAAGACTTGTTGTAAGTGTTGCTATGAGAGTAGATGTTCTCTAAAGAGCTGGGTCTTCAGGAGTTTTTTGAAAGTGGAAAAGGATGTCCCTGCCCTTGTAGGAACTGGCAGTGTGTTCCACCAACGAGGAACAACAGATGAGAAAAGTTTGGATTGGCTTGAGCGTACCGGTGGTAGAGCTAGACGTCGTTCGTCAGAGGAGCGCAGCGGTCTGGAGGTAGTGTAAGTCTGTATGAGGGCATTCAAGTAGGTGGGAGCAGAACCGGAGACTACTTTGTAGGCAAGCGTTAGAGACTTGAATTTGATGCGGGCCACCATAGGTAGCCAGTGTAGCTGGATGAGCAGCGGGGTAACATGTGCCCTTTTGGGTTGGTTGTAGACCAGGCGCGCCGCCGCGTTCTGGATCATCTGAAGTGGTTTCACTGCGCAGGCTGGGAGACCTGTCAGGAGGGCATTGCAGTAGTCGAGTCATGAGATTACTATTGCCTGAACCAGAAGTTGGGTAGCATCTTGAGTCAAGTAAGTCCTGATTTTCCGTATGTTGTAGAGTGCAAAACGGCATGACCGGGCGACTGAGGCAACATGATCTGAGAAGTTTAGTTGGTTGTCAAGAACAACTCCTAGATTTCTTGCAGTCCTGGTCGGTGAAACAGACAGGGAGTCAAATTTGATGTTGATGTCGTGGTGTATGGTAGGTTTAGCTGGGATGACCAGCAGTTCAGTCTTTGAGAGGTTCAGCTGGAGGTGGTGTGCCTTCATCCATGTAGCTATGTCTGAAAGGCAATCCGAGATCCGTGCTGAAACCAGGGGGTCGTCAGGTGGAAAGGACAGATAGAGCTGTGTGTCGTCTGCATAGCAGTGGTATGAGAAGCCGTGCGGACGGATAATCTGTCCCAAGGAGGTGGTGTAGATAGCAAAGAGGAGGGGGCCCAGCACTGAGCCCTGGGGGACCCCTGTGGTGAGATGGTGAGGTGCGGATAGCTGACCAAGCCATGATACGTTAAACAAGCGTCCTGTGAGGTAGGATTCAAACCAGGAGAGAGCAGAACCGGAGATTCCCATGTCAGCGAGTATAGAGAGAAGGATACGGTGATTAACCGTGTCAAAGGCAGCCGATAAGTCAAGCAGAATGAGTACTGATGACCGAGCGGTCGCCCTGGCTTCTTTTAAGGCTTCTGTTACAGACAGCAGAGCCGTTTCGGTAGAGTGGCCGCTTTTGAACCCAGACTGATTTGGATCCAGAAGGTTGTTCTGTGAAAGGAAGTCAGAGACCTGTTTGGAGACTGCTCGTTCAATGCCTTTGGATAGGAAAGGCAGTAGTGAGACAGGGCGGTAGTTCTCGACTTGAGCAGGGTTGAGAGATGCTTTCTAAAGTAATGGTGTTACCCGGGCCATTTTGAACGCTGTTGGAAATGTGCCGGAGGTTGAGCACTGATGCACTGAACTGAACATCGCGAGACTTTGGGTGAGATCCAAAATGGCAGCGCACTGAACACTGACGCTTTACTGAAAACTTTATTTTTCTTCTACTAAAAACAACCACTACCTCTCTACAACTCTCATCAAAAACCGGATTATATTCTCCATCTTTTCCAACGGCAACCTCTTCATTCTGGACGTTATGTCATCTGAACCCAGCAAGAAACGCACTCGTGACTACTCAACAGAGACTGAACCAGAATCACCTACCGCTTGCGCTACTTCTACATCCATCGAGGTCAGTTTACTACAATCCATAAACAACAAACTTGCAATACTGGAACATCTGCACGCAGATATTAAGGACTTAAAAGCCAGCCTCGAATTTTCCCAATCACAGATCGACACACTCGCATTAGAAAACCGTGAACTCAAAGGAAATATTACAAACTTATCCGACCATGTTAATCAACTCACCAGCGAAAATCGGATCATGAAAGAAACAATCCTAGACCTCCAGTGCCGCAGCATGCGCGATAACCTCATTTTTTCCGGAATTCCCCTGCCAACTTCTAAAGATACACCCGACGACCCAGAGAAAGCAGTTAAAGAATTCTTGCAGTCATCTCTCAAACTACCGCCAGAAACAGTTGACAAGATTACCTTCCACCGTGTACACCGTCTCACTTCCAAAGACAATAAAAAACCTCCTCCAATTATCGCCAAGTTCGAACACTTCAAACACAAAGAACTCATCAAAAGCAAAGGAAAAGAACTGAAAGGCACTTCATTCGGACTAAACGACCAATTCCCACAAGTAATACAGGAAAGAAGAAGAGCCCTCTTGCCCATAATGAAACAACTCAGGCAAGAGGGCAAACGAGCAGCACTGTCAGTCGATAAACTGTATGTCAATGGAACTCTGTATCGCAACCCCAATATCACCACCTGGCTATAGCACATCATACCTCATGCCAACATTCATCTTGATTATAATATTGTCACCCTCAACTCTCTCTAACCCACTGCCTACTGATGCTTGGATCACCTCTCTCTTCTCTCTTCTTATGTTTCATTCCTTTTGCTCCCCCTACCCACCCATTCTCTTTTGCTCTCTCAATGTTTAATGTTATTCATGGTGTTTTGTCTATACATGTTTGCTTGTGTGTCCTGTCTGTTTTTGTTTATTATGTCTATAGGCTAAAGTCAAATTATGATCTGTATGTTTTCAATGCTAAACAGGAAATGTTCATGCTGTCACCACTCCAGAACCAAATTCCTACCTCTTTATGCTCTATATTCTTCTCAGCCCCTACCCTTTACATCTCATTCGCACACCACATTACACACCTATTCCTCCACCCCCCCTTCCCCCTCTCCTATCTAACTGACACCTGCACACACTCTCACACACACAATACCCACCTTATCAAACATTTTCATAACTGTACAATCACAACATGGTACCACTTACATTCCTGACCTGGAACATCCGTGGGATTGGATCTCAGGCAAAGAGGCTCAAAATCTTAAATCATTTGGATAGTTTAAAAGCTGACATATGTCTCCTACAAGAAACTCATCTCTCAGAATTAGACTACACCCGCATCAAATCAAGACAATTCAATCACATTTTCTCATCTCATTACAATACAAAACAAAGGGGAGTTTGCATTCTGATTAACAAAAGAATCTCATTCATCCATAACGCCACCATCACAGACCCAGAAGGACGTTTTGTCATCATAAACATCTCAATTCACAATACCCCTGTAACAATTGTTAATGTTTATGGCCCTAATACAGACAACCCAGTTTTCTTTCAGAACCTCTTCACCTCCATCTCAACTCTATCTGGCTGTCCCATCATAATTGCAGGCGACTTTAATACAGTGTTAGACCCCACATTTGACAGATCTGATCACTCTAAAAGCAAACGAATCTGGCAATCCACAAAAACAATAAAACAGTTCATGAGCGATTCTGGCCTTGGCGATTGTTGGCGGCTTCAGCACCCAGACTCCAAATGCTACTCTTTTTTCTCTCCGGTCCACCACTCCTATTCCCGTATTGATTATTTTCTAACCAGCAACTCTATAATGAAAAATATCTCTGATTCAACTATTCATCCCATAGTCATTAGCGATCATGCCCCAGTTACAATTAAATGGAACATAACGAACCAACAGCGACCAATTAGCAAATGGCGTTTTAATACATCCCTCTTACAAGACCCAAATTTCATCAGTTTTGTTGGGAGAGAGTGGGCATTCTTTCTAGAAATGAACGGCTCCCCTGAATCATCTCCTTCCCTTCTGTGGGAAACAGGAAAAGCAGTACTCAGAGGAAGAATCATCTCATATTCAGTATACAAAAAAAAGAAGGAAAAAGAACAGGAAGTAGAACTCAACAATAAAATTAAACAGTTAGAAGAAACCAATGCAAGCAACCCAACTGAAGAAACACAGGCAAAACTTAGGAAACATAAATTCAAACTCAATGAAATACTCAATAAACACACTCAATTTATGATTCACCGTCTAAGGCAGGAAAACTTCCACCATAGCAATAAATCAGGTAAATACTTAGCAAATCAAATCCAACGTAACAAAGAAAAATCAACAATCCCGGTCATAAAGAACTCAGCAGGGAAGCTAACCAGCTCACCTGAAGAAATAAATCATGTTTTTTACCAGTTTTACAATAAACTATATTCTTCAGAAATAAACCCCAACCAGGAATTCATAGACTCTTTCCTAAACAGCATCGAATTACCACAACTCAATGAGACCGAAATAAAAAACCTAGAATCACCTATAACTCCATCTACCCATGTCCTTGATTGCCTAGCCTTTCTTCCCCTCCACCCCCCACCCCACCCCACCCCCATCCCCAACACACACACTTACATCATCACTGTCATCACTTCACATACATACAGCACTCCTCTACATACTTGCTGCACACTGCCCCCCCCCCCCCCCCCATCCCCAACACACACACTTACATCATCACTGTCATCACTTCACATACATACAGCACTCCTCTACATACTTGCTGCACACTGCCCCCCCCCCCCCCCCCCACATACACAGCACATTGTCTTCAGGATCTTCTCCAACACACATCCTCTACATACTTACAGCACACTACACACACACACACAGTCACTGCTCCACTCCCGCCCACACACACATCTTCACTGTCATCACTCACATACATTACATACAGTACTCTGCTTGCAATAGTAAGTCCCTGACCCCCCCCCCCCCCCCCCTACATACACAGCACATTATTTCATCAGGAAGCTTCTCCAACACACATCCCCAACATACTTACAGCACACTGCCCCCCCCCTCAATACACAGCACATTGTCTCATGAGGAAGCTTCTCCAACACACATATTGCACACTGCCCTCTCCCCACATACACAGCACACTATCCCATCTCCCCTGTCATCCCCCCAACACACACACCAAGACCCCTGGCAGTTGGGTTAGCCCCTTGAGCCGTGGATCTGCCCAAGGTTTCTTCCTTGGTAAGGGAGTTTTTCCTTGCCCCTGTTGCTCTTGGGTGCTCCTTGTTGGTGCCCCCCACCCAATCCCAATCCTCCCCCACCTTTTTTATGCAGCCCTTGCCACTTAATCTACTAAACCCCTCTTCTACTGCACTTTTTACCCCCCCCCATTAATGCACAAATAGGCTGACACCAGACATAATTTCACTGCATTTCTTACTTCCAGTAACTATATGCATGTGACAATAAACTTCCTTGTATCCTTGTATCCTTGTAACTCAACAAGAACTGTTTGATGCTCTGAAACAGATGCCCGATAATAAAGCACCAGGTCCGGATGGCTTTCCTGCTGAGTTCTACAAACAATTTTGGACCATCTTAGCTCCACTTTTCATCAGAATGATTAATGAATCAAAACAGAAAGGACGTCTTCCAACTAGTTCCACCACAGCCTCAATTTCACTGCTCCTCAAGCCCAATAAGGACCCAACATTGCCATCCAGCTACCGACCAATTTCTCTCCTCAATGTGGACAATAAGATAATCGCAAAAATGCTAGCACACAGATTAGCAGAGGTCACCCCATCCATTATCCACCCAGACCAAACAGGCTTCATTAAAGGTAGAATTTCATCCACCAACACCCGCAGACTGTTAAATATAATGTATCACTCTACAAATTTTCAAGATAATACCATCATAGCAACTCTGGACGCAGAAAAAGCTTTTGATAGGGTGAACTGGAATTTCCTGTTTTCCACATTAGGGAGGTTTGGCTTCGGGGAGTCGTTCATTAACTGGATTAAACTTCTATATACCTCTCCTTCAGCCACAGTAATCACCAATGGACTAACATCACAAAGTTTGACTCTTCACCGGGGAACTAGACAGGGGTGCCCACTCTCCCCCTCACTATTTACAATCTTCATTGAACCCCTAGCAGCTGCCATCCGTCAGAACCCCCTCATCAAAGGTGTCCAGACTCCATATATGCATCACAAAATCAGCCTTTATGCTGACGACATTCTTCTCTTTCTTCAAGACCCCACAACATCAGTAGAAGAAACCATCAAACTCATTGACACATTCTCTAAAATTTCTGAATACTCAATCAATTGGAATAAATCTGCAGTTCTCCCATTACATCCCAACAGCTGGGATGTGACAGCCAACTCTTCACCTATCCCACTCTGCACTAACTATATCACTTACTTAGGGATAAAAGTCTCCCCCAGGCTGTCAGACTTATTTAGCCTAAATTATTCCCCTCTACTCACTTCAATAGATGATGACCTTCAACGCTGGAAGAACCTCCCATTATCCATCATGGGCAGAATCTCAGTAATCAAAATGACAATACTGCCCAAAATAAACTATCTATTCTCTATGATTCCAACCCAGCCCACCACCCTCTGGTTTAAGTCTCTCGATTCACTAATCACTAAATTCTACTGGAAAGATAAGACCCCAAGGATCAAACTCGCCACTCTCCAAAAACCAAAAGCAATGGGAGGACTAGAGGCCCCACACTTCCAGCACTATGCCCTGGCCAACCAGCTCCACTTCATCCACAAATGGCTACACCCCACCCCCTCAGACAACACCTGGTTAGACCTAGAACAAACAATCTGTAAAGAAATTAAAATCTCAGATCTCCCTTTCTGCAGTCAGTCGGTCAAAAAACATCCATCCTTCAAAGCCCCAACAATTTCAGCTACTCTGACAGCCTGGTGGAGATTCTACCACATCACTGATTCACCTATAGCACCATCAATTCGCACCCCGATTTGGAATAACCCAGATTTCACCGTCAATAAAAAAACACTTAACTTTCACACATGGATGGGAAAGGGCATCACTCACCTTCAACACATTCTTCAAGACAATAATCTGGCCTCATTTTCCTGTTTGGTCCAGAAGCACGGCATCGAGAGTAAACACTTCTTACAATACCTGCAAATTAAATCATCTATCCTAGGAAAAATTAACATCCAGACAGCTAACCTTGACATTCCCCCACCAATCTCAGAGCTGCTTAATATTCCCTCTCCCAAAAAAATACTCTCCCAAATTTACAAAATGATATCTCGTTCAGAAAAAACAATTGGCCTGCCATATCACAAATGGGAATCAGACTTATCAATTACTCCCGGTGCCGACTTCTGGACCAAAATGTGCAAAAACATCTACCTCATGACAAAGAATAGTAATCTACAACTAATACAATACAAGGTTCTTCACAGATTCCACTTCACTGCACATAAATTGGCTAAAATGGGGTTTGGCTCGGATCTTTGCACTCACTGCACACAAAATAACCCAGATACATACATTCATGCGGTTTGGCATTGCACTCCAATCAACCACTTCTGGGTGAGTGTCACAAAATCTCTCTCTTCCATCTTTGGCTGTCACATCCCAGCATCCCCTTCCTTATGCATACTTGGTGATACATCCACAGTCAATTTAAGCAACTCCTGCAATAAAACACTGCTGGTAGCGCTGACTATCGCCAAGAAAACAATCCTCATGAACTGGAAATCTAAGAAAAAAGCTCACATCACTCATTGGAAAAACTTGTTAACAGACTATATATCATTAGAAAACCTATCAACTACAAATACTCAGGATACAACCTCTCCTTGGTACCCCTTTATCACCTACTTACAGTCCTGACCCTCTTTGCCGGAGTTCCATCTCCACACGATCATAACACACTTCATCAACAGATACACATATCATCGAACACTAGGCAGGGGAGGGTAGCTGGAACTATTATTGTTATTGTTATTATTGTTATTATTATTATTAGTAGTAATATAAATAGCATCCCCTTCTTTCCCTCCCCCTTTTATTTACATTCTCTGATAAACTTTACTAATTTCACTCTTTCTCTCTGCCTCTCCCATTGTTATTCTGACGGGGCCCCATTGGATGGCTTGGGAGACTCGGTCCTGGCGGGTCGCTGTGTGGTTTTGGCATTGGTTGGGTCCTGTGGGTTATCTATTGGCCCTGGGCCCCCGGTGTGCACCCTCCTCATACGCTCATGCACACGCCTTGTCCTGGAAGCACACAGCACGCTTTACTCTCTTTTAATCGCACTACATGTTAGGTGACCTACATAAACAAAAACTACAAAACAGGCTAGGGTAAGAGTGGAGTGCAGGTAGATGCCTCATCAGGTGTCTATCTGCATGCCTCACTTATTTTAATGCACACATTGAGGAGGCATACATCTTACACAGGGTAAGTGTAGCCATTCACATACTGTACATATTTAGGTCAAGAGTGGCGTGTTGGGTGAAGGTCTGGGGGCGAGGTGTGGTTGGTCGTGGTAGTGGGGGATGTGTGCATATGCTGGGGGCCTGGGGCGATGGGTGGCACGCAGGTCCTCCCCTCTGTCAGCTCGTCGCAGTATAACTGCAGGGGCTGGGTGGAACTGTGGCCATTAATGGGTGCCCAGGTTGGCAATCAGTCAGGCAATCAACCAGGCAATCAGTTATTCCTATCATTATACTTATCATTAATAGAATAATTACAACTTCTCTCCTCTGAAACCCTCCCTCTCTATGTTCCAGCTTCTCTCCTCCTGGCCCAACAGCAAGCCAGCCTTATACATATGCGCACACACACACACACACACATACATCCTCACATACTCACTACCCCTCACCCCCCATCCCCACCTCATTCACACTCTTAGAGCTACCATCCGCACCCCCCCCCATCCCCCCTTCTTTTCATTCCGGTCATCAATTTCATCCCTGATAATCATATCTGTAATCATCCTGGACGCAAATCATCCTTAGCCTTTCTGTTATTAATGTTATGTTGTGTTATGTTTGTGGAAGCCAAGTCAATGTGATGTCTTGTTAAGTTACAGTATGTGTTTATGTAATGTACGTCTGTTTGTCGTATGTAGTATTCATGTGCATGTCGTAGTGTTGCATTTTCTGTAATGTCAATGATGTTTGCAAATAAAAAAAAAAAAAATAAATAAAAAAAAGGAAATGTGCCGGAGGTTAGCGAGGCATTGATCACATGTGTGATGGCTGGAGCGATGGTCGGGCTGATGGACTGAAGTAGGCTCGTAGGTATAGGGTCCAGCGAGCATGTGGTAGGACGGCTGCATGTCAGGAGTCTGGACACTTCACTCTCGGAGAGAGGCGTGAATGCTGAAAAAGATGTTCCAGCAGTCCCTAGAGGTTGTAGGAGTGCGGTATCTGAGTCAGATGCGTTGAGTGGGCATGTAGAGAATTGACTGCTGATTGCCGCCACTTTGTTTGTAAAAAATGAGGCGAGGGTATCTGCAGTAAGGCTGGATGGAGGAGGAGGCAGCTGAGGGTTGAGTAGCGATTTGAAGGTTGAGAAAAGTTTTCGAGTGTCTGTAGCGCTGTTGATTTTGTCATTGTAGAAAGCAGTCTTAGCAGCAGTGATGCTGGCTGAGAAGGAGGTCAGGAGTGTCTGGTAGTTTTTGAGGTCGTCAGCTAGTTTGGATTTGTGCCATTTCCTCTCCGCGGCTCTGAGTTTGGTGCGCTGCGATCGGAGGGTATCATTTAGCCATGGATGAGAATGTTTGGATCGAGCTGGCCTTGTGGCAAGAGGGCACAGCTCGTCTAGACACGAGGTCAGTGTGGAGCAGAGCGAGTCAGTGGCTTCATTAACCTCCAGAGAGGAGAAGGTGTTGAGTGGAGGTAGACCGGAGGCAACCACAGAGGAGAAGTGCGTTGGAGACAGACATCTTTGTAATCCATCGTGTCACGACGAAATTTTCGGAGCTTGAATTTCAATAGCTCATCTCGAAAGGTGTCCACTTGTTCTTTTAGTTTCTTCTGCATCACTTCAAGGTCTTTCTTGCTGTGGCTTTCCTCAATTTCTTTCATGCAGTCTTGGATGGAGCTTTTTGTAGTATGCAGATCTTTGGTTGCCTGCTCTACAACTAAGAGCATGAGGTTCATTGAGCAGTGATTGAGGATCTCGCACCACTTTTCACAAAACTGTGGATCATCTCTGCCGATTGTCGGGGCTTTTTCGATCCTTAAACCTCTTGGAATCCTCCCGCTCCTATAGTATTCGCTCAGAGTCTTCGCATGTAATTCCAATCGTGTTTCTTTTTGTTGTAATTTAAATACGTTTTCTTCCAAATATTCTAGTGGTTCTCTATCGGGAAAAAGGGGAGCTGCATCATCTTTAGGGAACAGGATTTTCGTTTTATCCCCTGTGCCAAAAGTGAATGTTTTCGCTCTTACATCTGTTAGTTTGCTGATACCGTCAAACGACAAACGATGTCTAAAATAATAGACATCACCATGAAACTTCCTCAGTTGATTACTTACACAAGTATGAACAAAAAATGTATTACAAGTTTTTGAAATTCAAATGTTGAATTATGCAAATTAGGCAGTATCTCATTAAATATGCGCAAATTTGCATATATTTTCGGTAGATAGATCTGAACATATGATAAAGCCAGGTACAAAATTATTTTTCATTTTGTTTGCATACAAGATGAAAATAAAATTACAGAGGGATTTTAGGATATCTGCTTTCATTACCTAGGAAATCAGAATATACTGTCTATAGCCTTAAAAAAAATCGATTTTTACCATATATTTTTTATTAAAATGTCACATAAATCAGGCCAGGAATGATTTATTAACAAATCCCTCTGTAAATATCTTCAGAATACTGCTAAGTGTATATCTGGAAAGTTTGGTGTACATAGGTGCTACATAGGCTGAGATGTTTCTACTGGAAAATGAGAAAAACTCAAATTCAGAAAACAGCCTTGGAACACAGCCAATAGATTCCGTTCTCAGCCTAGACTCGCCTTTGAACTTTCGCGATTGGTTGCGGTTATAAAGGAAGTGTCCATATTTGGATAGCACAACGTCATGCAGGAAAAACAGAGCTTTCCAACGGTACTACACATGTTATGTTTTGTATTACGGTCGCGGTAGAGCATGACACGTTAGAAGACTAACTTTTGGTGAATTTAGGAGAAATATACAGGCGCGAGCAGACAAAATGTAATGAAATAAACACCTAAATGTGTAAATCGGGCTTTGTTGTTGTAGTAGTGTGAAAGAATACATGCTAAGGTAGCAAATTAGCCCGAAATCTCGAAATTGACCAGTGCATGAAAAAACGATGTTTTCACCTGCCGTGTCTCGCCTTAAGCTTGCACCTGGCAGAGTTCTAAGCCATCTGGCAATGTCTAATGGGCTTGGCTGGGCTGTCTGTGTATATGAAGGTGTGTGCATGTAACTTTTGACCCGTATGTCCGATTTTCATAAATGAGGTACCGTTGGAATCCTTGGATGAGGGCGAGTTCCATGCCCCTGATCAAACCCACTCTTGCAGTTCCTCGGAACCGCAATTCTAGTTATTATTATATCTTCCTATTCACCCACTTTTTGTACCAACTACTGCTCCTAGACCGTTTGAGCTATCGACGCGGTTCAAACTCCAAAAATTCAGGCCCGAACCGGTGTAGTGCGTGTGTTACTTTTGTGTCGCTGGTCCTTGTCGTTTTTGCGTTATTCCCATTTTTCGGCGTTTTTTGGCCCCATTGAAATGAATGGCGGAATGTTCAGGATTCTAATTTCGATTATGACATCACAGCTCTAATTCTTTAAGCTTGCACCTGGAAGAGTTGTGTCTTGCGGCTGTTTGTCTAAGAGTTTCTGATCCTCCCTGACTAGTTTCTTGGAAGTCGTCACTGTTGGCAGATGCAGCGTTTCCCTCAAACTCTGTGGAGAGAGTCACCATGACCTCTTTGACCATCACTTCTGTGAACATGTTGAGGATACAGGATGATGTTGAGGTCTCTAGGTTCTGCTGGGAACGTTCTTGGTCCTCAGAAGATGCTAAGGGGAACAAACATGATGACACTAGTCACTTCACAGCCTCTTCTACATAACCGTAAATAAATCCAGATGGAGCTTCATTCTGTCTCTCAGCTCTGGCTGGTAACTTGCAGAGAATGGAGTCTGAAAGGCTCTTCCCCGCTGGCACAGAAATAGTCTGGAGGCCATGAGAACTTTTTATGATCTTTTGGACTTGATCCGCAATATCATGGGAGAATGCCCTCATTTTTGATTCAGAGATCAGTTTCTCCAGTCTGATGGGAACGGGAACAAGTCTTTCACCTTCTAAGACGGTGTCCACCACTTGGGCGATGGCTTCGTTGGCACATGCAGGAGACAATGAAGAGCCTTCCATGTTGACCATGACTTCAGGGGGAACAGGAGTGCCATGAAGTTTGGTTGGGTCTTCGATTTCTGCGTCAGCTAATCTTAAGAAGTGAGGCGATGGCAGTTGAGGGATTTGGGACCTGTCCTTTTTTGTTTCCATGCCAATCATTCTGACTTCTCAACAAAGCACTGAGGATCTTCTGAATCAGTGCTATTTGCTCTAAATCTTCTGCACTCTTAAGATCAGAAAGTTCACACTGCATGGACAAAATCACTTGGCTAATGACATGTCTGGCAGAAGCCATTGTTGTCTCCTCTTTACTGTTAGAGTAAACAGATCTGGAAAACAATTTCCTCACAGCATTCTGAATGGCACTGAACATTGTTTGTGATGTTGCGTAGATCCTTCTCATAGAGAAACCTCCCATGACTCGTGTTGTCTCCACAAGATCTTTCATCCCCGCAACGACATATCCAACAACGTCATACGCTGCTGAGTGAACGTTGGCCTGAGTCCTCGTTCATGGAGTCGATAACATCACCGACAAGATCATCAGCAACAGACTGTGAGTGAGTGCCAGGTGGATAGAAGGCAGGAAGCTCACAGAGGTCTGTCTGGCTCTCTGCTTTGGTGTTTGACTCATGGTCATCTTTGGCAAATACCTCAGCTGGAGATTCAGGGCAGGAATCACTGTCAAGAGTGTTGAGCAAAACCTCACTCACTTGCTCGGTTGCCCTTTTTCTAAATTTAGTACCGGTCAGCTGATCCAGCAGAGGAATGGACAACTCTCTAGCCTTCTTGGCATCCGACGTGCCCTGTTCCAAGGCATAAACACATGTAGATATCTAGCAAAAACATTTACTGCAAAGGTAAACTACACACAAATTTAAAAATAAGAGCTAATTTCACACAAGGATTATATTTGCGCATGATTTACAATCAGGATGCTCTACTTTAGGGATGCACTAGATGATCGATGTCATAAATATTAAATGCTTGTGTTTTATATAAAAAAAAAGGTTAGTCATTCCAGTGATTACTGCCTGTACTGAGATGCGAGTTGCCCTGACCTTGCTGTTCCACATGGAATCACGTATGTGACAGGAACACCCAGAACTTTTCTAAGGGCTGGGATCAGGTAATAATGAGTCGTCCGGACCACTTTCGCAACTATGCAGGCACAAAGCTGGCTAACGTCTTCTTTGGTCCCCTGAGTAAACAAAAAAAGGCCATAAGCTATTTCATTAGCGTGTTAAAGGATAAAGCATACAACAGAGTTTGTTTTGTTCTCTACACATCATGCCATTGATGACTAATATATGCATGACATTGTGAGGATGAATGTAGTCTCACAGGCACATGTAGAGCCTCACGGACAATTCTCCAATGCCTGAAAAAAAAAAGGTGGGAGAGAATTTTAGAACCCAGAACATCACTATCAGACCAGTAAAGAACATTTAGAGGGTTTTTTAGGGTTTTTTCTTCATTTTTATTATTCTCTCTTACTCTTCCGTCATGTTTTCCACGAGGTGGCGTACCATGGGGGACAAGTTCACATGATCCTGATCTGAAAAAGCAGTGGCCTCCAGCTATTTTTAACATGTACGGAAGGGCATGTAAAACCTAACTGTTTTAGCATGGGCACAGGGTGACTTGTACTGATTGTGAGACAGTTAACACAACTTTCTCTATTCTTTTTGAACATTTCCGTTGACATATTTTAATTTGGCACAGACTAACCTGCATCAATATTTGTGGTCCTCCTTGTAGAGCCATATTCAGCCCTTGGTTCCACAGAATTTGTTTTCTTTGGCTAAAACACAAAAAAATAGTCATAACCATCAAATCATTCTCAGCAGTAGAAGTCTGAAGACTATGCACCAGCTTTTTTGCACCAGTATTGGGATACACCCAGGCGACAGTGGCCATTAGCCTACATCCAGTTATCCCTTTAACAATGAGGTAAACGTTCACTCATTGCGACAAAACAAGTACTGCGATGCACATCTGGCAGGGCCAATGGTATTGCATGGCGCCAAGGTAGTATTCTAAGACATTCCCAATACCAGTTATAAGAAGTTTCTTTATGCATTTATTCAGACAGGTTCTGGCCAACTACAAGACTGGAAAAATGTTTTGTTCAAAATTCAATTAGCCTTCACTTAAAGAAATAATAGCTTTAAAGAAGCCCTATGCAAGTCTGGTTATTCATTTTTCACGACATAGCTCCCCCTGCGCTAAACCCCCACTAGCTAGCGAGTTAGCCATCAAGAAACCAAGCTAAACACATACAGGGCTCACAATAAAACGGTCGAGCAAACACATTGTTCAAGAGACTATCAAACCACATTACAAAAACGAAGTTCACCCAAGGATAGGCTACTTACAATTTCAGCAGCAACAAAGCCAAGTCGGAGTACGTTTTGCAGTCTTCTTAGAAACTACAATCTGACTACATTTTCGAGGCCTTCCCCTGAGTCACATCCGGATTTGTTCGGTCCGGGACCAGAAAGTTGCACATTCGTTTTTTCCGCGGAGAAGCACTAGGGGAGGACGAAGCACCCACCAAACGACCCAAAAAGTGTTGTAGAACCATCAGAACGACTCTCAACCTGCATAATTAAGGTCATTTTTGCTAAAATTGTTGCATAGGGCTTCTTTAACTGCAGCAACAATAGAGCTGCACAGTCCCGCCCACAGCCAAAATGCGGTTAGGTGCCGGATGTAAGATTCCCATTCATTTGTCCCATTGACGTTTCGAAAAATCTGTATCTAAAGAGTTTTACAGCATGTCTTAGGCTAACCAGCTACGGCATAACTCATAAGCATACAACATATCATTTCGAGTGAAAAAACAAAGAGAAAATCCAAAAAAAGTCAAAGGTACAAGACTGTGTACATATTTTCATTTCCGAGCGAAGGAACTACTCATCCCATAAAACCACCGCGCCTCACTGATTAACCCTCTAGGCGCCACAGGCGACTATAGTCGACAAGATGCGGTACTGAATAAAACGGCCGATTTAGTCAAATAGGGTGTCATATTTCGTTCGACTTCCACTCCACTAGATGGCAGACATGTCATACGTCATCCCCGAGTCGAAAAAAGGACACGCTTTAAACAAAACTTTCTAGCTACAGCGCAGTGAATCAGTGTATGAAATACCGGAGCTAGTGTGCGTGTGAGCCACTTTGTCAGAGCGATATTGTCAACGTCAGCGAGTATTTGCATTAGATTATCGTCTAATGGCATCAAAAAAGTTTACCTGAAATGAAGTGTTGGGTCTTCTATTCGCGGACCCTGATTCTGAAGGGGAATATCTGCCTTCAGAAAATGACGGTGATTCGTTTAGTGAGGCTTCAGATGCGTCCCTGCCTTGCAATGATGCAGCTGGACAAAGTGAGAGTTTACTCCATAGTTTAGCTTACACCAAGCACAAACGTTGAATCGTTTGCCCAATGTCACTGGTGGGAATAATGTTTCACAGGTTCGGAGTGTTCATCGGGAAGTTAGCAGGGTGTTAGTGGTGTGGCGAACGAGGCTGGAGGTAGCCTAATATCCATAGCGCTAGCTTCTGTCTTCTGAACGTGTGCCTCTCCACAATCGCGGCGACAGTAACGTGGTGGAGCCTTTGTCTAATGCCACTGGGTATGTTAGACGAGGTCGAAGTGCTCATAGGACAGTTAGGGGGGAACGTAGTGGCAGTGTGGGGAGTCGCAATGAGAATGACAGTAGGCCTAGTCCGAGCTGCGCAAATTCTCTCCACTCGGCGCGCGCGAGGCAGATCTGGCCATGCTGCTCGCATGGTGGTGACACGCTCTCTCCCTCTCCCACACACACATTAGGTCATGCATAGTCTATCACAAGATGATGGGAATGCCGGCCCTGTATGGATAGGGATAGGGAGTCATTATCTCTACAGCAAAAGGCCTGCTACATAAAAAAAAAAAAAAGTCAGCCATTTAGTAATGATTTACACTGTTGATTTGCTATCTACTTCCCTGATCATTTAGGACATACAGTACACTATGTGTTCCTTTTTGTGTGTTCATGTCCTTGTGATGTGTGTGTCTTTGTCAGCTAAGAAAAAAAAACAAAAAAACATCAACAAAAAGAAAAAAAATACTAACATTGTCTCTTGTCTTGTCTCGTCATCTCACTCCTGATCTGTGCCTTGCCGTGGCAAATGAGCTTTTGAACTAAACAGGTCTTGTCTACTTGTGTTTGTGTGTCATCTGAATAATATATATGTGCCCCATACATGGAATCAGAGTGCCTACTGTATGTAGTAAATGGAAAATCTCTACAGCAAAAGGCCAGTCTACCGCTACATGCATTTGGTTTGTTTCTGCCATTTATTAGTAATGATTTACACAGTTTGTTCACTACTTACTATTTACCTGAGCATTCAGTATTGTGCAATATAGCATTCAGAAGGTGAGGGACATTTTGGGGGGAAAGAAGTGGTGCATTTATCATTCAAACATGCAACTTTTCATGAAAATTCTATAATCCAAGATGGCCGCCACCATATGACGTCATAATATGCAAATTAGATATAAACATTTAATCTCTACATACACTTTGGGTCATCCTTAATATTTCTCTAATTTACAGAAAGTCTCTATCTCTTATCACTTTTAAGATATAGCCTTTTGAAATGAAGATGTCAAAATTGATCGTTTCGGAAAAAAACCTCTGGCGCCTAAAGGGTTAATATAGGCAAAATCGCCGCGATTTATTTTGCCATTTAAATCATTTCCAACAGGCGACAGCACGCGAACCCTTTCCTCCAAACAGTGATTTTTATATAGTGAATGTGCAGTTAATAGCAGTTATTTCAGGAGTAATCGTGTAAATAGTGTTTTGATATTGAATTTTATATTTATCATCGTGTATTTTATATCGTGTGTGTGTGAAAGCAGTTAACGTTAACGGCAGTGCTTCATAACATTACCTGACTCATCCTATGCCGTCATCACTGCTGTCGGGCTGATGCATGGACTGGTGCATGGTCTGCTCTTGGACCACCATATTCAGTTTATTAATTTGCCGTGAATTATTACACAAAATGTTCATTAAATGCACGAAGAAGTATTCCTAAGTTAATGATTGATATGAATCATACAGTATGAAGGCTACAGTAGCCTAGCTAATGTTAACTAGCACTGCTAGCAGCATTAACGTTACCAACCTCCCTGCTTTACTCACCACAACTTTGTAGGTCTTGTCCCTCATGCTGGCCCTTACAAAACCCACAAACTGACTCTCGGACACACAACAGTCAATAATGTGACCCGATTTAAAGTGGCTTTCACCCCTTTGGACACTCACTAAAACATAATATATTTCATACCTGTGTTGCAGCATGTAGGCTAATGTTAGCTGCATTATGTAATGACATACAATGTCGGAAGTGCTAAAGGTTAGCCTGTCGGCTACCTGAAAAGTTTGAGTGTTTAAACTAACATTTACAGTGGTCTATTTGATAGTGTATTGGCCCTGACTAAGTTCGTGTGATGTATAAACCCCAATCCTTGTTGATACAAGTACCAATATTCGTCAAGAAAGTTTTTAATCACATTAAGATTTTCGCCATAGGCAGTAAAAGACTCCGCCATCTTTGTCAATATTTTTCGCAGAGAAAGTTTCAAACTATGACCATAACGGCCTTTCCACCAATCAGAGGCATCACTGTGGGATTGTGGGATTGTTCAGGATTGTGGGTAATGAAGTACTTATCCAAGAGATCGCGAATAAAAGGCATTTATCTCAAAACAAGGTTAGTGCCCCATGAACTCTTGGTGTCTATAGGAGCATATACAATCGCTTAGTACAGCCGTAGCTGGTTTTAAGTCTACCACGTGCAGTTACGTTTTTATGGCTTATACTGCAATTGTCAATGGAGAAATTGCATTGAATTTTTACATCCGGCATCGGCTGTGGGCGGAACTGTGCAGCTCTATAGAGCATCACAGTCCCGCCCACAGGAGTTTCCGGAAGTAAGAATTCAATGCAATTTCTCCATTGACAATTCGGGTATAAGCCATAAAAACTTAACTGCACATGGTAGACTCAAAACCAGCTACGGCTGTACTAAGCGATTGTGTATGCTCATATAGACGCCAAAAGTTCACGGTTTAGGAGTAAATGGGTTAAAGATGAACTGAACTGAAAGGATCAACATTGATAATGTGTTGATTATGACAATTAAAAATAAATGACACTAAAAAAATGTATTAGAAAAATCAATACGTAGCCTTTTTTAAGCAACACCAAAATTGCGTTTGTTAGTATTAGAACACTGCCAGTTTCAATGACGTCACTTGCATGGTAGGACCTGAGAAGTTGCAGCATATTATGTATACACGAAAATTAGTCATTTTAATGGCATGGGTTACACATTTGAGCCTGTGAGGGACAGGCCTGTAGTGTCTTGACTACCACTAGATGGGGGACGATCGGTTTCACTACGTAGGGAAACGTCACTACGTACTCACCCTGAAGCCAGTTGTTCACCGTCTCAGGGCAGATTGTTGATGCGAGGGAGTTTAACTCACAGTGCTGCTGCGAGACTCGTGCAATATCAACATCCACAAGGTAAAAATCTGCAAACTCTCCACTAACGTTAAAATAAACGGCAAACTCGTGTATCCTCCGTGTATCTGGGGTCAACTTGGGGTAACAAAGTTTTTAACAGTTTCAAGGGAGGGAGAGAGAGCCCGTGTGAGTTGCTGTTACAAGTGCCAGTAGTCCAGACTGCGTTAGCCTACATTGCCGTGACAATGAGTGTTATATAGCTTATTTGTATGCACCGTAGCTTCGCATAGGCCTAATGTAGTGGTGGTGAGTGAGTAGCCTATGCAGTTGTGTGGAGGATGTACAGTAGGCAATGTGTATGTGTGAGGGATGGAGGGAGACAGAGAGACAGCGTGCGTGTTGCTGTATCAAGCGCCCCTCGTCTAGTTTTCTACATGACCAGCCTGGGCTTTTCAGTCAACTAGTGTGATCAACTCCCAATCTATATTCAACTTTTAAACTGTCTACTTTTAAACTATCAACGTTTATTAAGCTGTGCAACCACCATGTCTGTCCTAGCGTCATTTTCATGCACTCGTAATTCCCTGGAATTACATTCTCTAGTTTTGTATGAGATTTTTTGATGTGCTAGTGTAGAGTAGCTTACCATGCCAGTGACATAGCCGATTGTTGAAATCCAACATGGCGGCGCCCGTGTAACAACAACAACACTTTCAACGTACAATTTTATCCCTTTTAATAAATTCAGCCATTTTAATCATTGTACCAATGAGAAGAAATAAAATACATCTGTTATATCACCTTTAATTCAAATTCCAGTTCAGTTCATCTTTAAGGTCGTTTGAAACTTTATCAGCGAAAATTATTGACAAAGATGGCGGAGTCTTTTACTGCCTATGGCGAAATTCTTAATGTGAATAAAAACTTTCTAGACGAACATTGGTACTTGTATCAACAAGGATTGTGGTTTATATATCACACAAACTTAGTCAGGGCCAATACACCATCAAATAGAACACTGGAAATAGAAATAGAACACTTTTCAGGTAGCCGATAGGCTAATCATTAGCCTTTCAGACATTAGAATGTCATTATAATGCATTACATATAATGCAAACATTAGCCTACATGCTGCAACACCTTGTTGTTTCTATGAATATGAATTGTTGTTTATATATGTTTATATGTTGTTTATATGTTGCTGGTTGGAAATGATTTTGCGCTGGTTCGTGCTGCTTATATATATGTTCCTTCGCTCGGAAATGAAAATATGTACACAGTCTTGTACCTTTGACTTTTTTTGGACTTACTCTTCGTTTTTTTACTCGAAATGATATGTTGTATGCTTATGAGTTACGCCGTAGCTGATTAGCCTAAGACATGCTCTAAAACTCTTTAGATACGGATTTTTCCAAAACGTCAATGGGAGAAATTAATGGGAAATTTACTCCTGGAAACTAAGCTCTCTCGGAGGAGGGGCGGGACTGTATGTGGGTGGTTGACATGACATGGCCTTTTTTTGGTCCAATGTGTCAAAGATAGGTAAATTATAAAAAAATATATCAGAAACTATGGTGATATTGTTCAGAAAATGCTGTTTTATATGAGCATACAGAGCATTCATGGGATTAATCTTCCATTTTTTCACAATTTTCAGCCAAACCAGAAAAAGCTCATATGGCGTGACTGTCCCAGTCACATTTCACAAATTTTGATTTTGAATAAAAACAAGAAAATTAATTCAATTTCTGTTTATTCAATCATATATTGATAACCCAGATGCCTACTTGTGAGTCTGCTTGACTAAAAGTTCAGACATAATATTGTGAAGCCACCCTTAACTAAAACACTTTGTCCTAGAAATGGATATCATATGGTGTGACGCCATATTACTTTTTTTAAACGGGCAATTGTTTGACCTTTGGGGAGTAGGGGTCCTCCTTCTTTCAGGAGGAAGAACAACACCTCAGAAGGACACTGAAAGTTACAAAGAGTTTTTTCTCTTCATGTTTTCAAAAAAATCAAGTATATCCGGCACTCCTGCTTCAGTTCCCTTTTGCATTGTCTTTTGATGTGATGCATTTTACGCAAAAATGCCCAAATAAAATTACTTTTCAGTCAATATTACCTTTAAAACTATATTGTCATATTGCAGTTAGCATGTTTTTAGGATGTTAGCATAAAAGCACATTGCTTAATGTCATGCTAAGTACATGAAACCTCATATGGTGTGTGACCCCATATCATATAGTGTGACCGGGTTTTCTCGTCACACCATATGATTTATTTGTCACACTGTATGATAGAAACTGCATTTTCCTGCATAAATAATGTTTTACATACATATGTTTAACTCATAATTAAGTGTAATATATATTTTGACATATTTAACATGATTTAACATTTATTATTTAAGATAATACATGCAACTAACATAATAACATAATAACATTTATTATTTAAGATAATACATGCAACTATTGCATGTATTGCGAATCACACACACATAAAACACAGAAATCACCCCCACACACACTCACTCACTCTACAGCCTTGGATACAAAAGATACATATTTGACATTCTAAATATCAATAGTAATCTGAGAAAATAAATTCTGGTGTTAAAGAAAACAGTAATATTAATGTTGTCTTTAGCACTATAAGTAATTGCACAAATTTAATCTGATTATAATGCAGGAAAACGTTTTAAATTATCTGAATACATTTTTGAATTTGTCTTTTAACATATATAAAGAGAATAAACTCAAAGGGGAACTACAAACATTCAGATTGAAGCCCACCATTGAGAAGAGAAAAACTCAGGGAACCCAAGAGCTATACAATATTTGGTGGCATTCTGTTTTGCATAGTTGTGATTTCTGAAAGTGAACCTACATGATATACCTGTCTTAAACTGTCTTTTGTTGCTTGTGAAATACATATAATACACATTTTTGTATTAACATATTGTTTTGTGGTGTTATTTATCATATGGTGTGACACCATATAATTTGGTGTGACATCGAGAAATTATGATTAAGGCTTTTGGGGTCTAAATCATACAAATCTCAATGGAACAGAATATAGAAAATAGGGTCAGCAAAGGTCACAAGCATTTTCTTTCTTTTATATCAAGGTATGTCAAAATGAATATGACGTTTATTGAAAGATTGAGGACATATGCCTTACTCTGTGTATTGATGAAGAAATATACTGTAAAATGTAATAAATTTGCACAAGGAAATGCTAGATCTTGACAGTGGTGGGTAGTAACGCGTTACAAGTAACGCAAATGAGTAAAAAAAGTACTTTTTTCGGGTAACAAATACTTTCCACGTTCCTTTTTTAAGGCTGTAATTTTACTCTTACTCGAGTAAATATTTTAACTACAATTGTACTCTTTACTCAATTACATTTCCCATTGGGCCTTCATTAAAATGAGTATTTCGATAGAAGTAGGCTACACATATCTTCGTTGACTTTAACACAAGCATACACGTTAGCGACGCGCCCTCCCTAGGTTGCAACATTGTTGCGATTACACAGCAGAGAAGGGAGTCGGCCGTTACGTTGGTATTGAGGACTAGAAACGCCATGGATGCAGAGATGAACGTTAGTAGCCTACTACCAAAAGCAGCCCCCACTCCCATGGTCAACGTCTGGCCACATCTGCAACACTGTTCCGTCCCATGCGAAGGAAGGGAGACAACCGTATAATGAAAGGAATGTGTCAGCCTAAGCATAACAATATCAGCCTTCAAAATGTTGAGGTATTATTTTCTATCAGTGGTTCTCGTAGTGCTACTTAGCGAGCTAGTACTAGCTGTATTCGACTGAAACAAAGGCTATTTCTTGACATAACTCAGGGGTCTCCAAAAATGGTGCCCGCGGGCATGTAGCCTGCGGGATGCCTTTACGGCGCCAACAGCGCACTTTCTAAAAATAGGCAACAAGTCGCCTGCAGATCACGCTCTAAAACATCCTCCATTGTGGATATTTAATTGTAGGCCATGCATCTGTAATATTGGCTATATTAGCTTGCTCATCTGGTGTAGCCAATGCAAGCATATCTCTGCAAAAGTTCTGTGGCTATTCCGTGTCCGTACGGTTCATGATTGTTCAAGGACTGAAAAACAATTGCTTTAGGTCACGGGCCCTTTCTCCTCCGTAGCCTACTGGTGTAGCAATAGCGTTGAAAATCTTGTGGCATACCAATAGGACTGTCAGATCATGGAGAGATTTCAGATGTGCAATAAGGCGTCTTCCTAAGTTAGAATGGTGTTGGTGATTGCTATTGAATGTTACAACCGAATTGTTCACTGAAATCAGAACTTAAACAACCTCTGAATTATGAATGGTGGGCATGCTATTTGTAATCTACATTATTAATTGCATTAAAGATGGCTTTTTTCGTTTAAAAAAATTAGATCAGATTCCTCATGGAAACTTTGAATTGAACTAACTGAACAAAAACGGTCAGTGTTGCATATTGATATTGATGTATTGAAGAATCAGATGAAAATACAGTTGCTTAATATATAAAGGCTCATAGGCCTACATAATATTGCTAACTTAAATGTAAAAATCACATAGGTCTATTATTTAGGAGGATCACCCTCGCAAAAAAGGAGTGAGGGTCTGTTTATTTCAAATGAGTAGCCCTATGATTTTGGATCCTTCAGGTAGCCCTCAATCCCCAAAAGGTTGGAGACCCTGGTATAACTAGTAGAATGTATGCTTCAGGAATGTAACACAATGTAACTTGCTGATAATATGCAGCAATTATTGTATGGGATTTTGTAGATTGCTTAACCAAAATGTAATAGTTGGTAACTTGTTCCAGCTATCATCTCCCTCTACCATTCTCCCTCTCTCTCTCTCTCCCTACTTTGGTAGTTGTGTTTCAATTTGATTCCTTGAAATGCGCCACTGACTATCAAAATACAGATGTGCTGTTTGAAGTTGCAGTGCTTGCTTCTAAAGGGAATGACAGGTGTCATTCTGATTGGTTTAAGCACCAGGCGCCTGGTTTTTGCACCAGGTGCCTGACGTTTGATAACAAAACCACCCCGAGTGTGGACTGGACAAACCCCTAGATGTATTTAAGCTATCCGCAAGTGACCATGTGTTTTAGATCACCAAAATAGGGCCTGTTATGTCTTTTTCACTGATCCAAGCACATCAATACAAAAATGAAAAGTAACTTGTAATTTGAGTAGTTTCATAACAAAGTACTTTTTTACTTTTACTCGAGTAGGTTTGTCCAATTGGAATATTTACTTTTACTCAAGTAGATTTTGAAGGAAGTAAATATACTTGTACTTGAGTATAGATTTTCAGTACTCTACCCACCACTGGATCTTGATGAAGTAATGATAGAAGATTATAATACGTTGCTCACATTAAAAACAAAATACCCCATTATAATTTCACAAACAATAACTTTCATGTCACACCATATGACAATTTTAGTCACTACCACAACTAATTAGTGAATAAATATGAATTTCAACTCAAAATCTAAAAGACCATACATATTTTTGGGAATGGAAGGGTCAGTACAACAGGACTAAGTGATTTCCATGCCTAATATCTGATTTTTTTTTCAAAAAGTTTTTTTCGGCCTAAAACGTTAACCACCAATGTATACAGTCTATGTACAAAACAACAAATCGTCCCCTTGGAATTATAAGGTTCTATCTGCGTTCAGAGTAGTTCTAAGATATGAGCTTCACGTTTTAGAATTCCATAATTATGCTAATAAACTCAACAAACTCTAGCTTTGTCCAAAAAATGAATAAAACTTTAAGGAATAAGAATATGTCCATATATATCTCAATTTGGACGGAAATGTCCGATAGAGCCATATAATTCTACAGGGGCGATATGTTACAGGCAGCAGACTTGTAATATTGTTTTATTTCCTTAGTAAAATTCTTCATATGCATGATATAAAGTATGGCTCTGTGATTTATCGATAAGTCCCTGGCTGGCTCAATGTGGGGCGGAGCGCAACGTTGAGCTCAGCCCCGATCTGAAAGCTGCAGCCAGGGGTACTTGACTTTAACAGAGCCCCTGTGATTTATCAGAGCCGTATAGAGATGTAATACGAGCGCCCTCTACTGACGATATACTGCAGACGTTAGGGGGATTGCGGGGTGGTGAGTAGTAGATTGTTAAAATGTACACACAAACATTAAATACAGAATATTAAAACCCGCATGTAATCGGATCCTTCATTACAATCTGGCTACATAAAAAATAAACTTAGACAGATGCTTGATTGATGTAATCATGCTTGATCAACGATCCAAACAAAGTAGCAAAGTAACCGCAGGTGCAAAGGCCAAACGAATTAGCGAGGGCATTTGGGGGAAATCATTGGGGGGGGGGTGTACACCACTCTCTACTGGGTGTTACAACAGAGATGTTGGGAGTGATTGGGTCGCCAACATCAAAGTAGGATCATCTGCTAAAAAAGGTTGGGAACCCTTGCCTGAGGTGATCCACAAAAGCTCCACAAAAATACTTGGAAAATGTGTTGATCGTGGTCATATTTCTTATACAATTGATGCATACATACGGGAGGTATTAGATTCAATATTAGATATATAGATTTTTTTGTTTGTTTTCTCTCATTGTATCGTCAATGGTAAACATGGACGGATTATGAACTTTCAGCCCCTCGGCCCAGATGTATTAATGGGGCCCCCACTAATTGTCGCCTATGTGGGAGGGGGGGTTTGGGGGTCCTCCACCAGAAAATTTGTAATTTGTTTGATCCTGTATTCCAGGGACGTGCAGAGACCTTTGAAGGGGCAGGGGCTCAAATTTTTTTTTTTTTAAAAGGGCACATGGAACAAAATTTTCAGAAAACGTGTTCAGAGATCATAGGCTATAAGGCTACATCTTATTGATTAAATTCAAAGCTAATTTGATTGCCTAGAAATTTAGACGCACCCTAGCGGCAGCAAATATGTTATTGCCTAGTCTGGCTTGTCAGGCTATAATTTTAATGTTTATCACAGTGAACTACCACCATTCGCAAGCTGTCTTGCAGATTCACGTGCTGTGCGTGTGGCCACTGAGTGACGTAATGTAGCCTACTGTAAACAGAGAACGACGTGTGGAGTTGGGTTAGTTAAACAACTACAGTAGCCTATGTCGTTGGCTTATGACGATTTAGAAAAGGTTTGCCTACCCTGTTTTAACTAGGTCTACTAACCTAAGCTACTATAACATAGTAACCTAAACAGAATATGTTATGAACGTTAAGCCTTAGATTTTCGAAGCTGCCAGGTTATTGAAATGGATGGACCATGACATGGTTAAAACGGGTTTGATAGCCTACTTTATTAAACATGAAACAACTTTAAACATTTTATTCTCTATCTTTAAGCTGAATACTATTGCATGTTCAGATAGGCTAACTGCCAAGTGACCTTACCGTGCTCCCAAACGTCTCCTGCAGCACTGTGCCTGCGTGCACCTTCTGAGAGTTCACTGAATGTATGACGTCACGGATTGGTGGCCGCAAGGCATTTCGATTAACACAGAAAATTGTTATTTTTGTAAATTTCTAATTTCACAAACTATTAATGAGACATTTTAGCGAATATTCACGTTGGAACTAGCGGAAGTATTACACATTTTAAAAAGTAAAAAACGGGTCTTGTCAAAAGGGCACTTGGACATCAAAGGGGCAAAAGGGCAGGTGCTAGAGCCCCTGTAGCCCACCTTCTCTGCACGTGCCTGCTGTATTCTGGTGCATTTTGGGGATGGCCAATACTTTAATTCAATCAGATTCATAGCCTACATCCTGATTTGATATTGAGGCAGTGATTCCATGCAAAGGCTTGGGCTTCAGGGCCCCCTGACCCCTTAGGCCCCTGGAGTAATCCATACCTGATGGTAAAGATCACCACTTTGTGTTAGCATCTTGCTAGGCTGCCTAACTCATGGGGGGTCATCTATCTGTTCCCCGCTCGGTCCCATACAAAGCAGGGAACATAGGACCCGGGGAACAGGTACGCTCCGAATTCATGGTAGCCTAAGTGACAACAGTGAGCTGAACTTGTCTTTGTTTAGCTACCTGGAACTCTTTTACGAAACTGTGTGTGTTGATTTAGTTATCAGGTAAAGTTTTCTGCCTTCGTGTTTTTGTACTGTGTTCTGTATAATACTCACCATTACCTGTCTGGAGTAGCCAGTTTCATGCTACCTGGAGCTCTTTTACGAACCGGAGACACTGTTGATTCCGCAACGTTACCAGAATGAACGGCTGGGAGACGGAAGACAAGTGGTGGCCATGTATTATCATTACACAACGAAAGAGAGAAAACACTAAGCTACATCTAGTTTTCAATGTTTCCTGCATGAACAAACAGATTCCTAATAGAGAGTGGCTCGGAGGCCCACAAAACCCATAGACAGAGTGCCAATCTTTCTGGGGTGAGGCAGGCCAAACAACCAAACTATCACCACTTACATCTTTATGACTATGATAAATCAAAACAAACAAAAAATGAGGAAAGGGAATGTTTTTAGAGTAAAATCTTTAGGGGAACTGTGCAACACCCCACAGTAGAGATTGAACAGGGGGTCTGCCAAAATATTGATCAAGTGTTTTTTTCCATCAAGAAAGGACAAAAAACAGGGTTAACTGATTATTGCTTCAAGCAAATTACTTCATCAAAGTCCAGATGGGGAAACACCAACTGATGAGGCACATACATTAATTAGTAAAACATGTTTTATTGTCTGAAGTATTTGTCGTGTTTTTTTTTAAGTATTTGTGTGTGTGTGCGTAGTCTGAGACCTTTAAGTCCTGGTGTGTATCTGTCTGTGTGTGTGTGTACATGCGTGCATGCTCGCTTGCTCATTAGTCCACAGCGAGTAGCCTAACAACTTCTAGGGCTCTTTGTATTCTTTTCTGGTCGTCTGCGGTCTGTGACGGGTCTCCTTTGTCCTCCTTGATCATGGCCTCAGCTTTCTGAACGGTGACGTCCCGCGCCACTCCACGCAGATTCTCCAGGTACAACAGCATAATGGAGAATGACGCATCAGACATCTGAGGGGGCAAAGGCAGAGAGAGAGAGAGAGAGAGAGGGAACAAAAGACAGCTGTGACTGCCACCAGTCTTACAGGAAAACAGTAAAATGTGCAGATGTAGATGGGACTGTTGATGACTGGTTGGTCTTCCTCTCCCTTAAGCCCTGTGGTAAGGCCAGAAGAGCTTATACACCAGTCTTCACACAGTGTGTGTGTGTGTGTGTGTGTGTTTATGGTTTACCTTTTCTGGATCGTACATGTGCTGGAGAAGCCACGTCTGTCTGATCTTCTTAAACCTCCACTCAGATCTTTTCTCAGACCAGCTATATCAAATACATTCAAAGGTATGTTAAACATGTCAATTACAATATGAAGACGATATGTTTGTGATTAGAAAAAATTGCATATGAAAACATGAACCTGCAATATATAAATTTAACTGACAGAGAGAGAGATAGAGAGAATTGTGGTGGGGATAAGAGGGAGGGAGACCGTGGAAGAAGGGTGTGTGTGTGTGTGTGTGTGTGTGTGTGTGTGTGAGAGAAAGCAAAAGAGAGAGGGAGAGTTTTACCAGTTCAGATACTCCAGTGCCCTCTCTGCTGCTTTGCTCTGGTCCTCCTTCTTGTCCTCACCGATCCCCTCTTCTCTCTTCCGCATCTTCTCCTCTTTCTTTAGCATCTTCTTCATCTTCCTCTCTGCCACTCTCTTCTCCTGAAAAAAGCAGATCACATTTATTACAACACTTCATAGAAACAGATAGGAATACAAATGGATTTTATTGATACCGCAGTAATTGAGCTCAATTAGCTTAATTGATGTAATTGACAAGCAGCAGCCGCTTGTTCACACAAGGCATAATGTCTACATTGCTGTGCAATATGATCAGTCCACAACCGAAGGCAGCCACATCATTGTAAACAGTGGCACTTGACCTCAGACAGCAGATTTCTTGATCTGTTGTCAGTGAGAACAGTTCTCAGAACCCATCCCCCATTTTCCATCCTTCACAGACCCAAAACATACACCATAACATACACACACACACACACACACACACACACACACACACACACACACACAAGCACACAAAATCATCAAAGCCATCTTTAGCTTAAACCAGGAATTCTATCAGGCTGGTTCTTTGAGATTTTTCCTCCGTGTGCCCATGGAAAGATAGTGTGCATACTTTAGAGCAACGTCTTTCTTCCGTTTTGCTCGCTTTGGGGCCCATTTCAATCTGCCTCCATTTTGTTTCCAGTAAACATCCAGGCACCACATTGCCTGCAACACGTAGTCACCTCCCTTTCCTCTGTTGATATATTTGTACATTAGACACACACACAGACAGAAAAGCATGCATGCACGCGCACACACACAGGCTCAGTGCAAAGATAAAAATGACATCTCTCAACACACCAGTGAATTTTACGATCCTTGTTACCGTCAATGCATCCATTTGTATTTGTATGGCCGAGGAAAAACTCATTAACCTATTAATGTTATTTCCGAGTGAAGACAGACCAAGGAGCTGATTCAGGACCCCCCCCCCCCCCTCACTTTTTTTAAAATCGCATTTGGCCTTGGCAAGAGGTCTGCATTCTCCCTCTAGTTTGTTCTACACTATATCCTCTACATTGAACCACATATGGAAACCACTGGTCTTCAGACAAAGAGAACCAGTGGGAGAAAAACAGGTGAGAGGGGCAGAAGTAGGGGAGGGAGGTGGAGTCAGTAACGGTGGGTGACGAGCAGATCCTCAGAAGAGCACATGACAGACAGGTACACCAGGAGTGGGTTATCTAGGGATAAAATACAGAGCAACCGAGAGAAATATGAGGGAAAATGGAAGACTATAACGCTTGGATATAAATGGTTGGCTATACCTGCTAGAAGTTGGAGACAGTGAAGGCAATAAGGACACATACATAGGTAAGAACAACACTTGGCTTTTGAGTTCAATGATTGTATGAATGGTTTTGAGTGAGGGTCAGTCTGCTTCAGTCTGCAGGAATGAGAGTGTGTTCTGTCTCTAAATTATCTGAAACTCGTAAGAAAATTTATATTTAGAAGCAAGTCATTCAGATGTGTCTGTGCTTAGAGCATCAACTATCAGTCTTTGTAAAATGTAAAGAGTACCAAGTAACTTCTCTGTAAAAAAATATAAACATGGAAAACTTGAGTTTCTGGAGAATGGAAATAAGAGAGACAGGATACTTATTGAAAGTAGCCACTATCTGTCCGTTTTGTCACAACTAGACTAATAGGGCCATTAGTGATAGCGACCAGGTGTGCCACTTACCCTCAGCATGCATTACTACAGTTATTACACAAGCTGTGTGACAAAAGGCTATCGGCTGCTTTTCCATTAATACAAGAAAATATAAATGTAGGACGGACAATATTTTTTTCACAGAGGCTGCATCATTCTTTTTGCTGTATCTGAAACTAAACAATTAACAGCAACTATTGTTGACATTTATGCAAAAGATTTATGCAAAAGAGAACACAATTACACAGTGGCAATACTGCTGCTGTTGTGTTATCTAAAGATGTTAAGATAACACAACAGCTAGAATTCCCATAGTCTTAGGTCCCTTCAAACACTGCTCTTAAGCAGTAAGCAAGCAGGCTCTGCATGTTTCACAAATGACTTGTCACCTGATCTTTCTAAAGAGTGGAGCTATAGCCTATGACTGTTTACAGTCAATAAAAACAAGGTGTAGCCCTCCGATTTAAACATCCTCCATTTCCTCATCAGAACTTCAACAATTAGGAGTACGTACTCAGAAAATATTGAAAAAAGGAGTAGAAAACTGTTTACCATCTGCCTACCACCAAAGGCTGTTACCAGAGTACTGATTCAGTGTCTCAATTTTTTTGTTGAATGACAGTGAACAAATTCTTTGCTGAATGACAGAGATACAGTCTCACGCACACTCTCTGTCACTTTCCCTTCTCACAGAGGCCCAACAAAGTGTGTGTGTGTGTGTGTGAGGGGCATCCATCCAAGCTGAGAAGAGGTGTACTAACAGACAGAAGAGTGCAAGTACAAGTACAAACACACACTTGCTGAGGGGTGGACAAAGTAAATATACTAAGCCACCATGTGACATCAGAGGCAAATGCTACTCGATGGGGAATGGAGCTTCCAACAACACCCCCTCCAAACAACTCCGAGCTATACTTGTCGCTCGGCAACCACACGGCAGCAGTGACAACCGACCCGCTCTCGCAGAATGCCTTCTTGGCAAGCCTGCTCCTCTCATGCCTCTACACGATCTTACTGTTCCCGCTCGGCCTTCTGGGTAACCTCTTGATCCTGCTGGTGAACCTTGACCCCTGCTCGCGCATGACCACGCCTGACCTGTACTTCACCAATCTGGCACTGGCGGACCTGGTGCTGGTGCTCGACTCGCTCATCGAGGTGTTCAACGTCAACGCCCATTACTATGACAACGCCCTGCTCTGCACCTGCATGGCTCTGTTTCTGCAGGTGAGCGCAGTAAATTGTCCACCAGCCTGGAAGTCTGACCACTGGGTTTATGGGTAATTCTTCAAGCATCTTTGTGTTAAACAAATGACTGCCTATAAGATGTTAGATAATAGTTTCTATAAGAAATATGCAATAAAAAGAGATGGGAATGTACCAATGAAAACCACTTTCAGTAAAATTTAGTCTCCTTCATACCTGCATCATCTGTAAATGCAGTGGAATTAAAAGAACAGTGGAACAATTAAAGAGTGGAATTGACACAATCATTTCAAATTTGGGAAAAATTATGCAAGTCAAAGGAACTCTCTGTAGAGGAGCAAACATTAGGAAACACATGAGGAACACAATTAGATCAAGGCCAAACAATGATACAAAGAGTATAGTTGTGCTACTGTTTTGGATAATAGTAACTAATGGCCTAGCACAGTGGTTCTCAAAGTGTGTGGGGGGGGGCCCACTAGTGGGGAATAGAGACATGAAAGGTGGGCCACGAGGAACAGGAAGGAATTTGTTTTTTGTGCCTATCTTTAATAATGCCTTTCTTTTTTGACAAGGAAGATCATAAATGCAAAACAAAACAGTCACACAAAAACATAAGTGTCATAAACAGACTGACATATTAAAATAACATCTTGATACAGCGCACCGAGATGGGTAACGTGGAACCAAAATGCGAAATCAAGTGGGGCTTTAAAATTCCCCACCTCCAAAATAGGGAATGACAGATAAAGTCACCAGTCACCACTGGCCTAGCAGATATAAAGATAATTCATGTATAGGTAATAATATGTAGATGATTACCTTACAGGACTTTTGTGTTCATACAACACCCATACCGGTACACACACACACACAAACACACCTCCCTGCTGACCGCTGATCGACTTGAGAGTGTGTTGTGTGTGAGAGCTTTGTGTGTTTTAGGTCAGTGTTTGACATGAGGGCTTGACCAGGTCACTCAACACGCGACTAAAGCATTCCCTGTGGCCATAGTACTGCCTTAGGGTCAGACGCAGGTAAAAGCTTGAGACGATGACTAAACTCGCGTCAAAGCGAAATGTCATGTTTGGCATTTAACTGTAAATCTAAAATAGATAAAAAGCAGAAATAAATAATGAAGATTTGACTTTGAAAATCGGCCTGTCTCTGATTTATAAAAATGTGGCTTATAACTTATAATTCCCTTACATGAACATAATGTGCAGCACTGCATTCTTGGGCCTCAAGCATGGGGCCTTCATTTATTTCCTTGCAACAAGCTAAAGGACAAAATAGGATATGATTACTTGGACTGTGTGTATGTTTCTGTGTGCTTGTCTTTCAGGTTAATGAAGCAAGTATTTCTCTAGCCCAATGCACTGTCTGTTTGAGTGTGCATGTGTCCACAGGTGAACATGTAGGAAAGTCCCTGACAACAGTGCATGATGCCTGTAGCCCACTGCTCTGTATGTAGGTGTGTGTGTGTGTCTTACCAGGGAACATGCACAACTGGGTGTCCTCACTGACAGTGTATGACTTCTCTCTACTACACTGCATGTGTGTGTGTGTCTTTCTTACAGGTGAACATGTACAGCAGTGTGTTCTCTCTGACATGGATGAGCCTGGACCGCTGCATGGCCCTGACGCGCCTCTCAGACCGTGCGCTCTTCGCCAGTGCCAGCCTACGGCGTGCGCGCCTCGCCTGTGCCACCATCTGGGTGGCAGCGATTCTGCTCACCCTGATCCCGTTTGGCGTGGCGCACGCTCGTCATGGCTGGGGCCAGGGCTTCTGCTTTGCGGGCATGGCCGAGGTCCAGTGGCTCGAGGTGACCGTTGGCTTCCTGCTGCCCTTCTGCATCATCTGCGCGTGCTACACGCTGATCGGCCGGGCGCTCATGAATGCCCGGCCGTTGGGCGTGCAGGGGCACGGGCGGCTGAAGGCCCTGCGGATGATCGTGGCGGTGGTGACCGTGTTCTTCGTCTGCTGGCTGCCCGAGAACGTCTTCATCGGCGTGCACCTGCTGCGCGGCGCCACCGGGCCGTCGCGTCGCCGCGGCAACAGCTCACTGTGGCAACAGTACCCACTCACCGGTCACCTGGTGACTCTGGCCGCCTGCACAAACTCCTGCCTGAACCCACTGCTCTACAGCCTCATCGGCGGGACGTTCATTCGCAAACTGCGCCTGTTCATCAAGCACCGCGCGCGGTGCTCCCACACCCCCGGTCATGCGCACGGTGATCATCACGCCTGTCCACACCAACACCATGAGGAGTTTGGCCACAGTAATGCGCAGGAGGCCGCGCCAGAGCGAGAGTGTGTGTGTGCGAGGCAGCCAGAGAGCAGTTCAGACTACAACGGGTGTGGGTGACAGCACCATGCTCCACACTCATACTGCACGCCACACTACAGAGCTAGACAGCCTTGCAAGTGAATAGATGAAGTGCAGCGGACAAGACTATAAACAGTCAGTATGCAGACAGACTGCAAAAGGTATGGAAGCCGTTCAGCAGGAAGAGCAGTCAACCAGAAATCACTGCATTCGCAGCCTTGTGAGAACTAGACAAACTAAAGACATACAAGACTAACTCCTTCTGAGGTAGTCAATGTAAATGCTGTAGCACAATGCTTTGAGCACTGCTGGCCTGACGACACAAAAGCCCTGGACTATACAAAACAAGCTCTTGCTGATGCAGACGGACACAAGTGCAACACAACAAGTGATTCAACGGAGCACAAAGACAAGCACACTCCAAAACAATAATCAATTAATAATTTGGCCACTGATCTTTGACACAAAAACAATTAACCAAAGACTAACCTCTGGGGTCAGCTCTTCTTCAAGATTTTCCACCTGTTCCTCTGGTTCTGCTTGCACCTTCTGTTTTTTCAGTGTTTTAGGTTCAGTCTCTGACGTTTCCTGTGGAAATACAAAAACACTAACATTCAGACACCGATACACTATAACTGCAGTATGCCATCAGACAATACAATTCAAATACAAGGGCAACAGTCACCAACTTCATTGTCTGTCTTCTTCCTCTTCTGTTTAGCTGGTCCCTTTAACTTCAACTCTCCTTTGGTTTTCATTGTCTTGTTTTTCTTCATCGAGGACGCGTCGCTGTTCGCTTTTACGACCATCTGCGTATAATATTGGGTAAATAGTACCGTGGGTCATACAAGCACTTTAACTACGTCCACATATTAACAGTATTACAGGATGATCACAAGAAGCACTTCAATGTTGCTTAGCAAACATATCCAAAACTCACAGGGCTTTATCAATACAAATACACAATACGGTGGATGATAAACCATGTTAGAAATTCCTAGTTTCTTAGTTTTTAAAAGGGACAGAATGTCGCCCTTCGTTAGCTAACTGGTAGATGTTTTCTTAACACACATGAGTACGCACAGTAAGGTCCTTATATAAAACTCAAACAACATAATGCATAACGACCGATAAACTTACATTGTGATTGACTTCATAGCCTACAAACAGACACGCGACTACTACAGAGCTATTTTACTTCCTTGCAGGCAGACACACGTGGGGGAGAAAATATCATGCTGCACAGTGATCTCTTGGGGTGGGGACTCGTTTTCGCTTGCAGCGCTAGGCTTTTCTGGACTTTTTGCCTCTGTCTATTAAGTAATCTAATCTACTGTGGCCGATGCGTTTTTCATTTCATACATTATTCACAATTCGCCAACAAAATGTTGACTTATCTATTAGCTTTTATTACCTGAACAACTGTCCGACAGGTGGCAGAATTGTAAAAGCAAGAAAGAGGTCCTGGTTTCTTCCGGACATTATATAGCGATGCACCATGTTACATGACCTGAAAGTACCGACTTGGTTGAGATGAGAGGACTTCACCATGTCAATAACTGGACAACGTATTTTCTCTCATGTGGCACGTTATCATCGGACGTGTCGAGGGATTTTATTAAATGGAACTGAAACATTTCCCAGGTAGGTGAGAAACACGTACAGAAACGTAGAATAGTGGGGAATGACTGTAGAGTGTGTATTGATAGTACTCATGTGGCCATGTCCGATAGCTTCATCGTTACTGCTTTTGCACAAAGGCATTTGACAAGGTATTTTGCAGAACATAAGGATGTGCTGTTATGTCAGTATGTCTGGAAGGGTGTTCATTACTGTATGAGGATTTTTATTGTAGTGTTGAACCCAACTTGAAATTCACTTCCCTGGTTTCCTGACCTTGTAGATTGAAATATACTGTAATAAAACAGAACATTTGATCGATTACGTGTGGAACTACATAGATGTGTCAGTACAGTAGTTTCGATAGAAGTCGACCTTGCTGGTAGCCCAGCATCAGTACTATGAACTACGTCAAATCCTGATTTCATCAAATTACATTTTAACTGGTTCGCCTGTAGATTAGGGGTGGAGTTGACAACTAGACGTCTTTGTAATTTCTACATATTTCCTTAACCGTGTGTGTGTGTGTGTGGCAACTTCATGCTTACATATTACTAAAGACGTTTGGTAACTAGTCAATCTTTTCTGTAGGCACCCTGTCTCTGTGCGCGCACTCTCTGTTTCTCACAAGCTGTGCGCAAACTCGAAGAAGCCGTCCGGGGATGATGACGAGCCGGTACCTGAGCCCATCAAGTTCTCCACAAGTAAAGCTAGTCATCGGTCCTGGAGCGTGAATCGCTCGCTCGGCAGTACCCATCAACGACCTTGGTGGAGGGTTGTACCGATCAGTGTGCTCGGGGTTGGATTTCTACTGTGGTGTGGCTTCAGGGCAGAATCAGACATTGACGAAGCGCTGGAAAAACAGCTTTACGAATATTTGCCTGGTTTGTCGGATGAAGAGGAGTCTACTAAATCTAGATAGTGAATGAAAAAGCAATGGCGCACAGCGTTTTATCTTGAGTATGATTAAATATGTATTTATTTTTCTTCAGATTGAAAGCAAGCGGTTGCGTTACTTATTCGTAGAATAATCTGCGATGGTATTTTGTAAATTTGCCCGTCCTCACACTACGTGTTCCCAGCAGAGTGAACTCAAATGGCAAAGTTTCCTGGAGTCATTTTGACTGCGGTTGATATAATATCATGTTCGGAGGGAATAGTACACCTTCATCATGAATCATTTGATTTAGGGTGAAATCTTGTTAATCTGCACTGACCATGTCAGCTGGGAAATGTTGTACTTCTGTTTTAATGCCTTGTTTTGCTTGCAATGTAATTACTTGTTATACATTAAACAAGTTTTTGTGGTAATTGCAACCATGGACATCTTTGAGATTTGTGCAATTGAAGACCCATTTCAGTTTGTCACGTGGACCAGAAACTTCTACATGTATGCATCATTCTCTGAAGAGTCCTCACGTTCTGGTTATTTATTCGACTAATGGCGCGTGTACGCCCTCTACCGTCAATACAATATACAGCAGTCTTTCTCTGCGGACATGAGATATATGGATAAAGTCTGATTCAGCCAAAAAAAGTTTTTAAGTTCGAAGTTTAGCTAAATACACTGCTCAAAATAAATAAGGGAACACTTTTTCATAGGAGTATAGCATCAAGTCTATCAAACTTGTAAGCTATTGGTCTGGCCAGTTACGTAACAGGTGGTTGTGAATCAGTTTCACCTGCTTTGGTGTCCTCAAAGTTAACAACAGGTGCACTAGAGGGGCAACGATGAGACGACCCCCAAAACAGGAATGGTTTTACAGGTGGTGGCAACTTGACAGATTTTTCACAAGTTTCGCATTTGGGTAGGGTCAGAGTCACTACTGGTAGCATAAGCCAGTACCTGGAGCCTACAAAGGTTGCACAGGTAGTCCAACTCCTCCAGAATGGCACACCAATACGTTCCATTGCCAAGACTTCTGTGTCTCCCAGCGCAGTCTCAAAAGGAGATTCCTGGAGACAGGCAGTTGCTCTAAGAGAGCTGGGCAGTGTGGTAGAAGATCCTTTACCCAGCAGCAGGACCAGTATCTGCTCCTTTGTGCAAGGAGGAACAGTAGGAGCCCTGCCAGAGCCCTACAAAATGACCTCCAGCAGGCCGTTGTTGTGAATATCTCTGACCACACTGTCAGAAACAGACTTCATGGTGGCCTGAGGGCCTGATGGCCTCTAGTGGGACCTGTGCTCACTGCCCAGCACTGTGGACCTCAATTGCCATTTGCCATAGAATACAAAATTAGCAGGTCCGTCATTGGCGCCCTGTGCTTTTCACAGATGAGAGCAGGTTCACCCTGAGCACATGTGACAGAGGGTCTGGACATGTTGTGGAGAACGTTATGCTGCCTGCAACATCATTCAGCATGACCGATTTGGTGGTGGGTCAGTGATGGTCTGGGGAGGCATACCCTTGTAGGGATGCACAGACCGCTGTGGGCAAGACAATGGAACCCTCACTGCTCTTAGGTATCGGGATGAATCTTCAGACACATTGTCTGACCCTGTACTGGTGCAGAGGCCCCTGGGTTCCCACTGTTGCACAACAATGGCCGCCCACATGTGGCGAGAGTGTGCAGGCAGTTCCTTTGTGTTTTGGTCCATCCAACACGGGCAGGTTGCACCACAGACAGTCAAGGAGCTCAATGATGGCAGTGTCCACATCTGGGAGCAGACCCCCAGGACACCATCCACCGTCTCATTGTCGAGCATGTGGGGTCCATACGAACTACTTAGTACCGTTTTGAGTTGCTGCAATGAAATTTAGGCAAAATGGACTTGCTTGTCGCATCATTTTTTCATTGATTTTCATGGGGGTCTTTGAATTCAGCCCTCTGTAGGTTGATCATTTTCATTACCAAAAATTAATGTGGCATCCTTTATGCTGGATATCTATACCGATATACACTGGGTGAGTTTTTTTCCCCATTGAGATCTGATGTGTTTTTAAATGTTTTTGAGCAGTGTATATCCATTAGCACCCTTTCAGTGCCATCAGGTGACATCCATAAAATCTTCATTTGCTACTTTGAAAGTGCATTTCTAAAGGCAGATAGTTTTGGGCATCTTAAAAAAAAAAAAAAACTCAATGGTCTAGTCATGTGAAGGGCAAGAGTCCATTCATAATATGCACCTAGGTTCCAGTTGAGGCACATTGACTTAGGTACACGTTTCTCTGTGTGGTCCGCAAGCCACCCCCAGTAATCCGTAAGCAGATGTGGTCAAATATGTTTTATATTAGTGTTTCTTATACTGCCTATACAAAGTTGCAAGTCATAGGAGTTTGCACCGTTAGTCATGACAGTTCAACAAAGCAAGTTTTGGAATGCAGCTAGGACATTTTTTACAAGTTTAATTTAAGTCAAATGATCATGGTGACCTTTGGAAGAGAATGTGGAGTACAAATAGCTTCCTAGTATCAACTTGCAACTGTCAAGACAGGGTTAGATAAGGATAGTAAACCTGTTTTTAGACCATTATAGCAGTATTTCATCTAAAAAAAAATTTGATATCCAATCCTGTTAATTTGATCCAAATGATACAGCGGTAAAAGGGGCAGCACATAAGAGAAACATCCAGAGCAGGCTAAAAGATCTAAAGATCATTGTAGCATGCAATATGCACATCATGACCTAATTTTAAGACAACAGACCCTGCTGATACAAGTGCCAGGCAAGCAGACTTGAGGTAGTGGAACGTTTATTTACAACCAAATGGCCACAATGGAGGAAAAATAAAATAGAGACAATCTAAGTCACCATAATTCATGCAGACTAAAATACGGTGGCAGAAGTATACCAAAAGTCTAAAATAGAAGTGTAAAATCCTGAGAGGAACTTTAGGAATGTTCTGCACAATGCTGCCTACTTGTAGAACTGAAAAATATATTTATATATACCCCCACAAGTTCCCCCTGTCCCCCTACCCATCCTACCAAACATTACAAAAAATTAAAACGCAAAAAACCTACAAGAACAAGCATTTGTAGTTCAGATTTAAAGACTTACCCCATCTGCCTGCCCTCACCCACCCAACCCACCCCCACCCTCACCCATTTAGAGAAAAACCAGAGTACAAGAAAGAAGTGTTCTTAAGCACGCTCCCCTCGGATTCGCCGTGCCAGCTGGATGTCCTTGGGCATGATGGTCACGCGCTTGGCGTGGATGGCGCACAGGTTGGTGTCCTCGAAGAGACCCACCAGGTATGCCTCACTGGCCTCCTACAACAGCAAAAGAACAAAGACAGTGAGCAAATGTGCCACACAGACCCACTTGCCACTGCCTCTACTCTGCTTAGAGGAAGCTCATTTGGGCTGTATTTACAGACATAACTACAACAAGCACCTCCCTTCACACAGATAGTTAACACTTTGCCACTGGTTACTAGTTAAGAACTTTGTCCAGACAACAGTCGGGTTTCCCTAAAGACAGAAATCAGTTGATAAAGTAATCAAACTGGAATGACCAAAAACACTTAAAGCTTAATTTTGAACTGTATTTAGGTGGGTAGTGAGGATTCAGTTTCAGAGCCATTCAGAGGGCAATTGGTCTTCCACAACTTCCAGAGACAATGGAAGGTTTACAATTTATTTTAATGACTGCTCTGATGGAAATGGAGCTTTAGGCAAGGAACATATGTGCCTTAAGTTATAATTATCAAAGCTGCTTCACTTCCATTTATTCTCCATTTTCAAACCTTAACTGGCCTTGCCCACATCTGAGTTTTTATTTATTTATATATAAGAAGCAGACACCAGGTTCACCTTCAGAGGTGGTGGGGCTAAGTTGATAGGCACACGCACATTGTGGTAAGTCATCTAATCTTTACCTGCAGGGCTCCAATGGCTGCGCTCTGGAAACGCAGATCGGTCTTGAAGTCCTGAGCAATCTCACGAACAAGACGCTGGAAGGGCAGCTTGCGGATGAGCAACTCTGTTGACTTTTGGTACCGACGGATCTCTCTCAGAGCCACAGTTCCTGGTCTGTGTGATAGCAAGCAAGCAATTTTCAATCAATACGAGAATTAACAAAGTCCGTTTTGGTACAAATGAAAAAAAGATTCTCCACTGTACTATAAAAGTTAAATGAAATCCAACAGTTGAATCTCCACAGTAATGATATTTGAAGATGTATTGAAAGTAAATACAATTGTGTAAATTCCTTCATACAACACAAAATATTAGAACGTAAATCCTCCAAGAATGAATGAGAAGGCAATGAACAAATCAATGGGCGACTCGGGATCCATGCTTACCGGTATCTGTGGGGCTTCTTGACTCCACCGGTAGAGGGGGCGCTCTTCCTGGCAGCTTTGGTGGCCAGCTGCTTACGGGGAGCCTTGCCTCCGGTGGACTTACGGGCGGTCTGCTTGGTACGTGCCATGGCACTGCAACAACTGGACTGCTTTCAGCTATTGGGGAGGGAACCGAAATGGAACATATTAGTATGTTCGACTAGTGACAACCGGTTGAAATCCTAGTTACATGCCAACTACAACTGTTGCAGTGAAGTTAGGTAACCACAAAACGACCTCAATGCCCTGCCGTTTTCTCTCTGTCGATTGTCCATTCTTGACAGGGAAGCGGGGGTGGGGAAAGTAGCGCTCGTCGGTCGTGTTGCCAGGCAAAACCCCATGACAACACACGCACACATTCCCGCTCTCGCAGATACAAATATACACACACAAACCAAATACAGGCGGAGGGCGCCATTGAGGCAGAGACAAATTTGGCAGCGTATTAGCATTGTCCCACTTGCGACATCAAAAAAAGTAAACAAGCGTGAAATATTTCAACCCTGTGTGCACATGTGGCTCTGCCCAGAAACATTACATATTCAACATTAAGTGTGGAGATTGTGGATTACAGCGACTCTTCAAAAGCATTTGGGGTCGATGTTCTTCCGCAGTCACTCGAAAAATCCAACCCAAACGAAGCGCTTATAGCAATTTAGCCATATTTGCCTGCTCGAAAACTCAACGTTACGCTTGGCACGTTTTACTAACTAAGAAATCCAACGCTGACGTCCTTTATAACAGACTAAAGAAAATTGGCGGGACAAACCCACATTAAATATCAACTGAATCTGTTGCACCCTTTGGCCACCATTACACGACAACCAACACACACGTTTCGTTTCCATTCGTTGGGGTATTTTTGTAACATGGCGTCCTCGCCTAACAATCCCACTTCTTTGTCTGACCAATGTATACGAAACGCTAAATAATCCCGCCAACAAGATAGACCTTAATCATATGACTTATACCACTTACATAAGTAAACATGTAACTATTACAATACACTATTCTACAAACAGAGGTAGACGTCAAATTAATCCCAAGCATGCAATGCATATGGTCAGCTAATCAAGAGTTCAGCCGTTTGAGGCAGCTCGCAATCCAGCTAGCTTTGTTAGCGCGCTACGTAGCTAAGGTTAGCTTTCAAAACCTTTTCGATAAAATCCACAACTACGGACAATCGCCATTACTTTAAAAAGCAAACATATTCGGCCTACATAATCCAAAAGTTACAGTACACGAAGAACGTGACAAGAAAAGAATAGAGAGTACATCAAGTATTAACTTACAAGGACTTGCTTCGGTCAATCCGAACAGCCAAAACAAGCTATGTCGTTCAGTAGGTTGATGATGACTTCCCCCTATTTATATCCCAAATGACGTTTTCACAATAGCCCCCGCCCACGCGCACTCTCATTCGCTGGCGTCTCTTTATTGACAGTTCGCACTGAACTACTAGACACCGCGGGCGCTGACATAATTCGTTAACATATAAACTATAAACTCTGTGTGCGAACGTTTGACAATGCATCCGACTGCAATGTTATATTACCGTATGTTTTGATAAAGACTCAGCTCTGATCTTTCATAACCCACTGACACTCAACCCGATCCTTGACTAAGCGGAACCTTTCGGTAGTAAGTTCTGATTAGGGGGGAAGCTTGAATTATGCACCAGACAAATAAGCATGATGATGGCAGAGCCCGTCTACGATATTAGACATTCTCTGATGATGGACACGGCTGGATGTTTACTTGTTGAAATGTGATGTATACGGTCGAATCTTTCCAAATGTTCCTTTTTTCCTGCAAGACTTTGTTCTTAAGAAACTGAACCGAAATCTGTTCAACCAGGAACACCATATGCTTTAGATTGTTGGAGAGTTAAATTGTCGATTCCGCTGTGACAATTAACTAAACAAAAGTTAAGTTGACTTAGTTTGTGCACTCTGCATTCGTACGTGTTGTTTACTAATATATTGTGAACCTTGATTAACTGGGTTTGGAGACTTAGTGCACTCAGTTCGGCAGTCCTTCTGTGCAACCCGAATGACGAGGACACAAGGAGAATCGGGACAAGGTCTGTGTCTGTGAATGTGTGTCTGTCAGCTTAATTATCAATTTTACGTACTCAAAATGCAGTGTAAACTTTTCACTCAGCGATGTGACATCTACATATCCTGCTTAGCCCTGTTGACATTACCCACTCATTAACGTGTGTGTAGGCTTTCACTGGACGCGCAGTGACAACTCCTTCACTTTCAACTTCCATCCACAAGGAGCCTCTCCACAGTCTCAGAACGCAGCTCCTGTCTTGGAGACGCCGCCACAGGCGTCAGGGTTTGCCTTTAACTTTCAGATCCCAGCGGCATCTGCACGCAACACCATGGAGGTAGCACCAGAGGCTGTCCCGAATACTGAAGATGTATCTCAAAGCACAGGTGCACCACCACCCTCCAAGTCCAAGAAAAAGAAGAAGAAAAAGAAGGGTGAAGGAGGATGTTCAGTCAACACTGCAAAATCATCTGGACCTCCTCCAGAGGCTCAACCGGAGAGCTCTGAGTTGGTATGGCTTCACACAGTACACACAGTGTACACACACACACACACACACACAAGACTGACTGAACAACTTTGCACAGTGACATATCCAAATCATAGACCAATTGACTAAATTGATAACAGGAAATTGTGCTTGTGTCTTAGACTCCAGAACAGCAACTAAATCGTGAGCTGGACTGGTGTATAGAACAGCTTGAGTTGGGCCTACGGACACGGAAAACCACGCCAAAGCAAAGTAAGTGTATGCAAATGTATGTGTGAGTCAGAAAAACTGCATACAGTCTGTTCATTCTGCAGTATGTGAATTGCTGTGACAGCAAGATAGTAGAATTGTAAAATAAAATCGTATGAGGTTATAATAATTGTGTGTGTGTGTGTGATTAGTCGAGGAGTCTGGTCGTGCTCTGAAGACCCTGCGCAGTCCTAAAGCTCCCCTGGTCAAGAAAAGGCAGGTGATGCGTGCTGTCGCAGGGGACTACCGCAGCAAGATGGAGCAGGAGAGAGACAAGCAGTTCAAGTTGATTCAGTCCTGTAAGTGGAATTTCATTTCCTCACCACCAGCACAGTTTCTGTTGATTCCATTTGATTTAAGGGTCATTCAAACCAAGAACGATAACTATAACCATAATGATAAAAGTGTCTACATTGAACAACGATAAACAAAGTCTCTTCTTGTGTTAATGAAGGAATAAGATAGACGAGCTTCAAGCAAATATTAACTACATGCATGAATATAGGAATGCTTTCATCCTGGCGTTCACAGAAACATGGCTTGATAGCAGCATAGATGACCATGCGCTCTTTATTGAAGGCTTCAGCACTCCGTTAAGGCTCGATAGAGACAAATGTAGCACTGGAAAAGCACACGGAGGTGGAGTTTGTCTTTATATCAACAACCGCTGGTGCTCTACAGCTATCATTCGTGAGAGTCTGTCCATGCCTGATATAGAGCTCCTGGCCGTGTCACTCCGTCCTTTTTATCTACCAAGAGAGTTTCCCTCCTCTATTTTTTATTCTTGTTTATATTCACCCCAAAGCCAATGCGAACACAGCCTCTGATGCCATCATGAACACTGTGAATAGACTGGAGCTGATTTCACCTGACTCACCCAAATTTATTTTGGGAGATTTTAACCACTGCCCTATAGACAAATCATTGAAAAAAATCCAACAATACATCACATGTGCCACACGTTTTGACAGAGTTCTAAGTGCAGAGTTCTAAGTGCTATGGTTCTATATCAGGGGCTTACAAATCTCTACCCCTCCCTCCTCTGGAAACTGCTGATCATAACTCTATCCTCCTTGCACCTGAATACGCACCAGTTGTCAAGAGAAGAGAGAAAGTGGTTAAACCTATAAAACAGTGGACTGAGCAACGTATTAATGAACTAAGGGCATGTTTTGAGTGTACATCTTGGGACATATTTTTAAAACCTGATCTCACCCTAAATGAGCAGGCTGACAGTGTTTCATCTTATATATCTTTTTGTGTAGATAATATCATCCCCACGAAAGAAATTTCCCAATAATAAACCCTGGGTCACTAAAAAACTTAAAGCTATCCTGAACAAAAAGAAACGACTGTTCTACACTGGATCTATGTTGGAGAAAAAACAAGTCAACAGAGAGGTGAAGCAGGCCATCAAAAAAGCTAAATCAGCGTATAAAAGCAAGATCGAAGAGAAATTCACACAAGGTAATCTCCACGAGGCCTGGCAGGGTATTAAGACAATGGCAGCAGTCAACACTGTGCCTGACTTCAGACCTGTGTGTGTGGCTGGCAACAGTGAGGAGCCCCTCCCCAATGAGCTTAACTCTTTTTACACCAGGTTTGAGAAAGATCACCAGTTTCAGTTGGCGGATATCATCAGTAGCTTGACCCCATCACCATCACTGTTGAGTCTGTGGTGGAATGTCTGAAGAGGACACAGATCAAGAAAGCTCCTGGTCCAGATCACATCTGCGGTTACACACTGAAATACTGTGCTGAGCAACTTGGAGGAGTTTTCCAGCAGATATTCCAGAGGTCTCTATCTACTGGCAATGTCCCACAGTCATGGAAACACTCCACAATCATTCCCATTCCCAAGAAGAGCAGCCTTAAAGTCCTGAATGACCTAAGACCCATAGCCATCACCTTGTTATGAAGGCCTTTGAGAGGATTGTGAAAGCTCACATTATCAGCGCCACAGCTTCAAAGATGGATCCTCTTCAGTTTGCATATCGTGCCAAAAGAGGGGTGGATGATGCCAAAATCTACATATTGAATGCCATCCATGAACATAAAGCCCAAATTCTTTTGCCTGGCTGCTATTTGCAGATTTCTCATCTGCCTTTAACACCATTCAACCTCACATGCTGGCTAAAAAACGTATGGACTATTTCAACCTGGATCATCAGCTAATTCTGTGGATTACAGACTTTCTGACCCAAAGAACACAGACGGTGCTGGTCAACAAGAGATTCTCTGACATCAGATACACGTCCACTGGCTCGCCCCAGGGTTGTGTCCTCTCACCACTACTTTTTATCTTGTACACAGATGACTGTAGAAGCCGCCATGCTGATCGCCACCTAGTGAAGTTTGCTGACGATACTGTTCTCCTTTCCCTGCTACATTGTTCTGTCCAAGATAACGGGCCTGTCCTCAGTGAGTTTGTGGAATGGTGTGATAGCTCATTTTTGGAGCTAAATGTTACAAAGACCAAGGAGATGTTCATTGACTTCACTAAGCGTGGAGGAAGCAGGACTGCAACTACAATCCATGGGGAACCAGTGGAAGTTGTACAAATAAATACCTGGGCACTGTCATTAACGACAAACTGCGTTTTGACTCTAATACAGAGGTGATTATGAAAAAATGTCAACAGAGGCAGTATTTCTTGCGGAAGCTTTACTCCTTTGGAGTTAACAGGAAGATTCTCAGCATTTTTTACACCTCCTTGAAAGTATACTGACCTTTTCATCCATGTGCTGGTTTCACTCCCTCTCAGTCAAAAATAAGAAACACCTCCAGAGCATTGTGAACACATGTTCTAAAATCATTGGCCACCCTCTTCAGTCTCTGACATCACTGCATGACAAGGCATCATTAAGGAAAGCCAACTGCATCCTAGAAGACTCTACCCATGTCCTACACAGGTGTGTTTTGAATGGCTGCCCTCTGGCAGGCGTCTGCGCTGTCCTCTGGCTAGGACTAACAGGAGGAAGGCCACCTTTACTTTTGAGGCTATTCGCCTTTTGAACTTGAATCCAAGCCCCCTCCTCCTCCATCTCCTGTCTGTCCTATTCTTTCTTTGTCTGTCCTGTCTTATATGTTGTGTTATGTCTTATATGTTGTGTTATGTCTTATATGTCACTATGCCTGCATAGAGAAAAATGCCCCTCGGGGATGAATAAAGTTTTTTGAATTGAACTGAAAATGAATGTGGCGGCTAAAATTTGATGGGTTCTGAATGGCTATTAGTTTTTTATCGTTCTCAAAATCGATCTGAAAGTGATCCTCAACAATATCGTTCTTCATGTTGTTATCGTTATAGTTTATGTGTGAACGTCGTCATTCATATTAACAAGAACGATATTTGATTATAGTTATCATTATTGTTCTTGGTGTGAATGACCCTTTAGTCTGGCAAGTATACCTCTTGGGTGTTCTATTGGCAAAATGGGAATCACAAATAGTTGCTTTTTCTTACACGAATGCTCATTCAGACCACAGATACTATGTATCATTTAAGTGTTGTTAAACCTGGAGAGGAGATCATATAAATCTACAATAAATATTCTTTTGAATGTACTAACCACATTTCCCTTAATGAAAACACCATTTTCAAGTTTAATGGACATTTTAATGGAAATAATTTTCAGCTGAAGAACCAAGAGTATTTGGGACCATGAGTGATTCTGATAAATGAGTGATTCTGATGCTTTCCTTTTGCCTCTCTCTATCTGACAGCAATCAGTTCAGCGCGGGTAAAAACTGTTGCTGAACCAGCCCGGAAGCCTGTATTCCACCGGAAAGCAGGACCCAAAGTTATACAAGTGCACACATCCACCCAGAATACAGATTCTGCGCATACACAGGCCACCGCGGTGCCTTCTGACACCACAGAGGGACCGCCTCAGGAGTCACAGGGTTTCATTTTCAAGCCCTCTCAAGAGGAGTTCTGCTTCAACTTCTTGTGACCCCACAAGTGCCAAAATCATGGAATTGGAAAGAGTTCTGAATTCTATACCCAGAATCATTGTCAACAATCTGTCTCTTTGGCAATGAATTACCATACAGAATCCAGGTGGTTCTGAAAATATGGCATGTGTTATTATGGAGGTGGAGTGGAATGTCTTAGAGTTCTGAAGAGAACCATTCTGGACTTTTTGTCTTGTTTCCTGTGTTTGTGTAGGGCTCAGGTTTGTGTGTGAATGAATACTCAAACACTTGCATGTGGAATGAGACTTTTATTTTTGTGACTTAAAACAATTTCATCAGAAGAATAAACAGAATTCCCCAGTGATCATGAATAATTCTGTACTTTGATAATCATTGAATTTCAGTGATATGAGACAACCCTCACTTTTTTTTCTTCTACTTAACCACTCCCAGATTCTGGAGTTACTATGGTGATAGACAGTATTGCGCAATGAGCTGCAATAGCATCCTTAGACAGTTAGTAATGTTCTCTATTTAGTGCTCCTGTGTCAATGGTTATATGCCTATGGATTTGTTCCAAGATCACACTTTTATCCAAAACTACGTGCAAAACAATTTTATGAATTAATAATAAGATTATATTATTATACATAGCAGTTATGCAGCTTAGTTAATTAATCACCACACTGAATTTTCAGTATTTATTATTTTAAAATACAGACTGACCTAAAAGAAAGATTCTAACCATACAAAGCACAACGTCCTCATAACATCAAGACAACCCAAGTTCTGAGGGGATCATTAGTGGTCCTTTCTGGAGTAGAGATTCATGGGAACTGTAGTGTATGCTCACAATGATTGCTAGCAAGGATAATGACCGCTTGAAAATGAGAACTACAACTACCAGATGTTTGGTCCTGAGTTTCTGTAACAGAGGTGCAACAACTTCGAGATCCAGCCTGATGTTCTTCTGATAGCCGACTTGAAGTCTCACTTGTGGAGTACGGTCTCATATATAAACATCGCAGTAAGTGTGATATCTAATTATCATGTTTTCGCCAGTACTTAGCCTACTAACCATATACCCTCTAAACCTTTAAATGTAAATGTTTTTCATTGATGGCGTTTTGTTCTTCAAAAACACTTTAGGAAACGAAGAGTCGCTAACTTAGCTTGCTAACTACCTAATGTTTTGGAAAGCTTTGCCGGGGACAGTGGTCGGCGGCGAAGGGGGCATAATCTGTGGCCATATCCCCGGAAAAGTTATAAAACAATACCAACGTTAGTTATCCATTATTTGTTGTGTAAGACTTGTAGTAAGGTTTTAACTGAAGACCTAACACAGATGGACCGTTAATTGTTCAACCATAATATAAATAAGCAAACCAGCGTTTACTTTTTTTGGACCAGAGGGCTCTCACAGAATCATTTTAGGCGCTCGAAGCAACAACCTCACAGATGAAAGCTGAAATTCTTCTCTTGTAGACTTTGCATCTCTTTGTCGCTGGTCGACATGTCAGGGAGTGATGAGGCGAGCGAGTCGGAGCAGCTCGGCTCGAGTCTTTCTGTGTGGCTCGGGGAGAGTAGTGGCGCACTCATCCGGCCCGAGGAGTTGAACGTGCCGCTGGACCTGCACACTGCATGTTCTATCGGCCAGTATGACGTCGTGGCACAGTGTATCCGCAGGTAAGTTGACCGAATAATTAGTGGTGAATCGTACGTACTAAATTAGACTAGTACAGCTGTGCCAAACGTTGTTCTGCAACATACTTTGTGTTTTCATTTCACATTGTGTCTTGTAAATGTGCAAATTAGTGGATCCAACTGAGTCACAGGTGTCCCTTCCATTCCATAACAATTGAACCTTTTCCCACCTTTGTGACAACCGCATAGGATGTAGACATTTGACCATTGGATTCATAACCTGTTTCTGGATGTTTTTGTCTTTTAACAGTCATACATTGCGGTCATATTACTTACTCTTGGATTCTCATAAAGTTGTCTCCTTTTTCCTGCCTTGCCTGTATTATAATACGAAGACTGCAGAATCCCTAAATAGTGTCCCTCTTTGTTATTCATCTGACCTAAATCTGGAACACATTTATTCCAGTCAATTTCTGCATGGGATGTAGACCAGAGTGTTTTTGCTTTGTATGTCTAACAAAAAATATAGCAGCAAAGAAATATAGAGGTAATTTCTATCCCTCCTAGTGGGGAAGTCGATTTGGACCGCAAGAACTTGGGAGGTTGGACTGCTCTGATGTATGCCGCTTACATCGGCCATGACAACATCGCCCGACTGCTGCTGGAGAACGGTGTTAGCGTCAACGCTGCCACGTCCAAGGGCCTAACCCCACTCATGCTAGCTGCCAGCTGTGGGAACGAGAGCATTGCCCACTTCTTACTGCAGGTGAGATGTCCAGTGGTCTGTGTACGGTTCATTGTCCATTGTCATTGCCATTGTTTTGTCTTAAGGTGCACCTACGCATAATTCATAATTCAGAAGATGAGTGTAGAGGTACAGTCTGCAATTCTAATTCAATATACTTAATCCAATACACCTTTCATCAAATTAAGCAAACTGCCCCTTGTGGTCTTCTCAACTCAGTGATTACACTTAAGTGCCCACGGGGATCCTAATTTCAACTGGAGCTCCATTCCAGATCCCTCTCCCTTCTCTCCCACTTGTTTCCCATCACTCTCAATGCTCAATGGGTTAATTCTCTAAAGACAAAAGCCTCGGCAAATATCCTTTTTTTTTTTTTAATAATGACAACAAAAATAATGGAGCCAATGTCATGTTTGGAGTGGCTGATTATCCACACTATCATATATTTCCCTTTTCTTCCTGTTTTTGCAGGGAGGGGCTGAACTCGAGCGAAAGGATGCACGTGGTTGGACGGCTCTGTTGCATAGCACCAGCACAGGACACCAGCAGATGGTGAAGCTGCTGCTGGACAACAATGCTAATGCTAACGTCAAGTGTGTAATACACACTCACACACACACACCACCTTGGCCATGATATGATATCATCTGCAAGACAAACACTAACATTACACACGCACTCATATGCACACACATCTCACTCACTCACACACTCACTCACACACGCACACACACACACACACACACCATTGCATTCATTCATGCATGTTATATACTGTAATACAACATGTTGTCTACCCATGCATATTTATGCTTACCATTGATCCATATTGACGCATATAAATTCACATTCATGCTCAAACAAAAATGCAAACACTTTTAAGTAACACACAATCAGACATATGAATACTCACAAACACAAATATACCTTGAAGGTGTTTTTTTTGTCACCTAACTTGACCTTTAACCTTTTGCTCTGTCAGGGAGCCAGGTTCAGGGTTCACTCCTCTGATGGAGGCAGCTGCTGCGGGCCATGAGATTATCGTTCAGTACCTGCTGGATCGGGTAAGGCTGAATCATAACCAGACTTATACTAAAACCTTTTTGTCACACTGGACCACCAAGAGCCATACCATAAATACATAGGTGTATGAATGTGTTTATGTGTGTGTGTGTGTGTGGGTGTATGTGTGTGTGGGTGTGTGTGACTGAGGAGTGTGGTGTTCAGAATGTTTTGATTTTCACAGTTATGGAGTATAAATGGAGTCTACAGAAATTGGGTCATGTCCATGAACCCAATGACGTGTCGGTCTACCGCAGACTGGTTATGTGAGAGTGTGTGTGTGTGTGTGTGTGTGTGATTTAGGGTGTAAGAGCGGACGAGAGGAACTCAAAGGGAGAGACGGCTAGAGTGCTGGCTATGTTGTATGGGCACACCAAGATTGCAAGTGTCATAGACAAGCACTCTCTCAGAGTTAAAGGAGGTAAGACACACACACACACACACACACACACACACACACACACACAAACACAAACACAAATTTCCTAAAACTTGCTCAGTGTTACAATTTTTCTATCACAGGTTTCTTTCAGTTATTTTATAAATATTTCATGAATGAGCTTTGAACTTCCCAGACCTAACAATACACATACATTCTACTTTCCTTAAAGCCCATTCATCTCTTAACTCCCTCTGTCTCTGTGTCTGTCCCCCCAGGTGCTCATGAGGAGTTCAGCTCCTCAGAGGAGGACAGTACAGCTTCTCCTCGGGCACGATCTGGACGCCCCAGACCCCGTGGAGGACCCAGCATCCACGACGGCCCACAGCACATAGCCCTGTTCCGGGTCGGGGGTGCAGGGACCAGCCGACACAGTGGTACTTACACACACTCCTCAGTCCACACACACAGATACACACACACACACACACACACACACACACAAACACACACACACACACAAACACACACACACACAAAAACACACACACACACACACACACACACACACACACACACACACACACGTTAACTGTGCCTTTTGTGTTGGCTTAATGTTATTATTGTGTAATTATGGTCAATTTATTTATGGTTTAATTACAATTTTGAATTATGAAATAATTGTCTTTAAATAGCAATGAAGACGAGTGTTGTATTATATAATTATACGTACTTACGTAACAATAGCCTTGTTATTTAATAGGCACATTTTGTATGTATGTATCATAGTGCGACTGTTGCTGTTGCTATGAAGTCTCAATAGAGACTTCTGTGGGGTCTAACAATGTGGTTAGATATTGTGGTGTAATATGTCTGAGTCTGTATGGTGTTAGTGGTATAGTTTGAGTCCTGAGTGTTCTTCTGTTTTATTTGATTGGCAGAGCCAGCAGCAGCCCCTCCTGGCTACATGACATTCCAAGACGGGTGTGAGACTGGCGATGACATTTGTAATCGTGATGTCACCTCCCCTATTAATGACCTGGACGGCCAGAGTAACAGCAGCAAAGGTATACATACACACATACACACATACACACACACACACACACACACACACACACACACACACACACACACACACACACACACAATCCATCTGTAAATGTGATTATGTTTACACTCTGTAAGCTCTAAGCCCTACTCCGTGTGCAGAGACTTTGAAATTGACCTACCATGTCTGTGAGTGTGTGTGTGTGTGTGTGTGTGAGTGTGTGTGTGTGTGTGTGTGTGTGTGTGTATGTGTGTAGATTACTTTTCTGATATTTACCTACCCTTTCTGTGATTGTGTTTGTGTGTGTATGTGTGTAGATCACATCTTGGATAACAATGCACACTGTGTATGTGTATCCCGATGTGTGTGTGTGTGAGTACGCGTGTGTGTGTGTGTTTGTGTGTGTAGATCACATCTTTGATAACAATGTACACTGTGTATGTGTATTCTGATGTGTGTGAGTGTGTGTGTGTGGGTGTGTATGTGTGTGTGTGTTTGTGTAGATCACATCTTGGATAACAACGTACACTGTGTGTATCATGATGTGTATTCTGAAACTGACCCACCCTCTGTGTGTGTGTGTGTGTGTGTGTGTGTGTGTGTAGATGACTTCTTTGATAATGACATGCCCACCCTGCGCAGTAGCAGCAGCAGTAGCGAGTGTTTGCCTCGTCTCCTGGGCCTCAGCCGAGAGGCCTCCCTCGAGAGCAACGAGGTAGGTAACCATGACAACTGCCACATCACAAAGCCGGCCCGCCATGATTGCCAGCCATCCCTTCCACACCCTTAAGTAGTGCTAGAGAATACTGATTGACATTGAGGAGGTCACAGTATCCTGAATGGTATTAAATGTCCACTCCATCCAAGTTTGCCTTCTGATTTGATTCTAGAAAAGACACTGGGGATGTTTTGTTTTGATTGTTGTTTTCAGTGCAGCTCCTTTAGTTTAATCTTAAATGACTTCATTTGAGATTTTAAGTTTCCCCCCGAAAAACCTTAGCAGCAGTTGTGTGAAGTTGGTTAGATTATTTTCAGTGTTGCTAGATTGGTATTGGCATTTTGCACTGCACATAATTACACTGTCATAACAGTATTACCACAGTCAGCAAAACTCGAGAGGAAAACAGACTTGATTCTTGTGTAAGCTCTGAAGTCTACCATTCTCTCTCTTTCTCTCTCTCTCTCTCTCTCTCTCTCTCTCTTTCTTGTTCTCTCTCTCAGGACTCGGATCAGGCCAAGAGGAGTTGCCCCCGGCGATCAAATAAACCCCATCACTCCAAGGGCAAGAGTCGCCATGGTAACAGTGAGGCAGCCCACCCAGGTGATGCGGGAAGTCGTCCACAGGCTTACCCGCCCTCCTACACAGGCCCTAAGGTGTGTGTGTGTGTGTTTAGTATTAGCGCAAATGTTGTGCTATTGAGAGCATATAGATTTATAATACAGGTTAAAACTTTCTGAACTTTTTTGTTTGTGTTCACCCATGTGTGTGTGAATAGTAATGGTTGGATTTGAACAGAATGCAGCTATCTACAGCTATGTGTACCCATCCTACAGTGTTCATAACAGGTTTTTATAACTAAAAACTATTTTGTTTGTGTGTGTGTGTGTGTGTCTGTGTGTTTAGGACCTGGGAGAATTCTTGGAACAGATTGGCTTCAGTAAATACTTGGCCCTGTTGGAGGAGCAGGACATTGACCTAAGAATCTTCCTCACGCTCACTGAGAATGACCTAAAGGAAGTAGGCATTACGTGAGTCAAACACATACACACACACAAAATAATTACACACAAAATACACAGAGCAAAGAAGTTGGCTTTAGGTGTCACACAAAAAATGGAATAATGTGTATCTCACTTACCATTACACTCACACAGGCACACACACACATGCACACACACACATACACACACACACTCTCACAGACTACTATTCTAACTATTCTAATAATGTATCTCCTATGCAAATCTCACCTGTCGTTCCCCTCCATCCTCTCTGTTGTAGTCTGTTCGGCCCCAAGCGTAAGATGACGTCGGCTATTGCCCGTTGGCACAGTAACGCACGTCCTCCCAGTGATGCTCTGGAGCAGGCCTATGCCGACCAGTTGGAGGCGGAGATGCAGGAGATGGCCATCCAGCTGCACAAGGTACCGGTCACTATCAGCACCAATCCGGCAAGACACATGCTGACCTGGCTTGACACTGAACTTCAATGTTTTTTTTGTTTGTTTTTTCGTCTTTCAGTATATCCACATCCACAACCACATTTTTGTGTCTGTGTGCATGATCTGTGGTAATTTTGATTAATGTGTGTGTTTGTTTGTAATTAATGTGTATATGCTGACTGTGTGTGTGTGTGTGTGTGGTATTGGTGATTAATGTGTGTGTGTTTGTAATTAATGTGTATATGCTGACTGTGTGTGTGTGTGTGTGTGGTATTGGTGATTAATGTGTGTGTGTGTGTGTGTGTATTTGTAATTGATGTGTATATGCTGACTGTGTGTGTGTGTGTGTGTGTGTATTTGTAATTGATGTGTATATGCTGACTGTGTGTGTGTGTGTGTGTGTGTGTGTGTGTGTGTTTGTAATTGATGTGTATATGCTGACTGTGTGTGTGTGTGTGTGTGTGTGTGTGTGTGTGTGTGTGTTTGTAATTGATGTGTATATGCTGACTGTGTGTGTGTGTGTGTGTGTGTGTGTAATTGATGTGTATATGCTGAATGTGTGTGTGTGTTTGTAATTGATGTGTATATGCTGACTGTGTGTGTGTGTGTGTGTGGTATTGGTGATTAATGTGTGTGTGTGTGTGTGTGTATTTGTAATTGATGTGTATATGCTGACTGTGTGTGTGTGTGTGTGTGTGTATTTGTAATTGATGTGTATATGCTGACTGTGTGTGTGTGTGTGTGTGTGTGTGTGTTTGTAATTGATGTGTATATGCTGACTGTGTGTGTGTGTGTGTGTGTGTGTGTGTGTGTGTGTGTGTGTGTGTGTGTTTGTAATTGATGTGTATATGCTGACTGTGTGTGTGTGTGTGTGTGTGTAATTGATGTGTATATGCTGAATGTGTGTGTGTGTTTGTAATTGATGTGTATATGCTGACTGTGTGTGTGTGTGTGTGTGTGTGTGTGTGTGTGTGTAATTGATGTGTATAAGCTGACTGTGTGTGTGTGTGTGTGTTTGTAATTGATGTGTATATGCTGACTGTGTGTGTGTCTGTGTGTGTATTTGTAATTGATGTGTATATGCTGACTGTGTGTGTGTGTGTGTGTGTGTGTGTGTGTGTGTGTGTGTGTGTAATTGATCTGTATATGCTGACTGTGTGTGTGTGTGTGTGTAATTGATGTGTATATGCTGACTGTGTGTGTGTGTGTGCAGCGCTGCATGGAGGTGGAGGCGCTGCAGGGCCAGGTGGCCCAGGAGAAGGAGCTGCGTGCGGTGATGGAGGGCTGCCTGATGGAGGAGAAGATGGGCTGGAGGAACGTGCGCGCCCAGCTGCAGGAGGACCTGCGACACGCCGCGGAACTCTCCGGAACGCTGCACACACTACGCGCCTGCCAGGGCCAGCTGCGAGCACAGCTGAGCGCCGACAGGACAGGTGTGTGTTTGTGTGTTTCATGAGTGTGAATTTGTGTCAGTGTCTCTGAGTTTCTGTTTTGCTGTTTATGTGTGTGTGTGTGTGTGTGTGTGTGTGTGTGCCTGCTTGATTTTCTGCAATTTAGATATCCGCATCCCCCTGATCAACATTCATTAGTTATCTAAAATTCAATGTGCTATTAAACTTGATGATATGGTGAATATTACACTGAAGTAGGCTGCTTTTACATGAACATTTATTTAAAGTAAAACACACATGATGTACAGTATCCTACCATGTTGAGGTACCAGTCCTGTGGCTCTTATACACATAGAGTGCTTCACAGCTGTTACATATCACAGCGTTAGATTCATCCTGGTTAACTAGACTACTTCATTAAAACATTCTGACACATCGCTTTTCTGTCCTTCCTTTTAATTCCTTTTCAATTCTTTTGAATTTTCTCACAGATGTTTTTGCCTCCATTGCTATTTAAACAAGGACCCCACAACTGCGTAGCCTAACGAATCCGCAAATTAGTGCCGGGCGAAAAATGAACCTTGCATGTTTGCATTTCAAAATGTTTGCATTTCAAAGAATGTAGTTAATATTGTACTCATTAACGATTTATTTCATCCACCCGCAATTAATCAGAATGTTGTTTTTCCTGACTTGGCCCCATGCTGGCTCTAATGGTTGTACTCGGGGCTGCTCAGCTCAGTCTGTTGTCTCTTGATGTGGCTCTGACGCACTCCTTTAGTTGACCAGTTGTTTGGCTCACTGAGACAGATGGCTTCAGTAAACCATCTCTTTTTCACTCTTTCTCTGCCTTACACTGCGTGTGTGGATACTGTAACAACTATAAGAAAGAAATGTTCAAGTACAGTAATGACTCTGATTAAAAGGGAAAGAGTTCAGGCAACTACCCAAACAGGAAATTCGGGAAAGAATATGATTAACTTTAGCCTAAGTGACACTGTGTGTGTGTGTGTGCCCCCCCCCCCCCCCCCCCTACACTCTGTCTAATCTATCCCTATGACAGATAGCTCCAATGAGGTCTTATCAAAGATGGAGTCATGTGAGGAGGAGTTAGGTGAGTAAACCTCTGACCTTTGCATGCCAGTGAGTGAGATATGTGTAAGAAACAGGGCAATCACTTAGATGGCAGGCAAAATACAGTGTGTTAACAAGCAAAGGTCTTGTGTATTAGCTTTAGTGAGACTTAAGACTGCACTTGGCCCACCATTCAGATCAGGCCCATGGTGGAAATGAACACAGCACTGTATGCAAGACAGTGACACCTCTGTGAGGTGGGAAGAGGTGTGATTATCACAGAGGATGTATATCATTTGTGTGTGTGTGTGTGTGTGTGTGTGTGTGTGTGTGTGTGTGTGTGTGTGGTAGCCCTCAAGCTTCAGGCGTTGTCCCAGAGCCTTGGGCGTCTCTGTACAGAAAGACCTGGAAGTTTGGTGGAGTCCTAGCATGAGAAGGTACACACTGAGTAACATGTACTCACAAACACAGAGAAAGATGTAACACACACACACACACTCATATTTCATATACAGTCACAGACATACAGTATACATACTGAGTCACATAATATAACTACACAGTGTAAACACATGCTAAAACATATTTAAAAAAAAAAGAGATCCTCACAGTAGTAAACCTTCATTGGAAAGCAAGCAGAGCTCGTTGTGCAGCATGACACTCTTTTGCGTCTTCATGCAGGAGCAGATCCACTGTACAGATCTACTGACTGATGATGACCCTACCACCCTACACACAAGAGATGGAGTGACAGAGTGCAACCTGGAAGAGAGGGAGAAGGAAGGAATGAGAGGACCATCAGGGAGGAGAGTAGGAAGGCAGCCAGTGACAAACAGGTAGAGGGCTTTCCGCTCTGTCATACCTGCGCACATGTAACACGGGATGGACCAATCACAGTGAGGACGGCATTCTGGACAGTGCAAGAGAGGACCAATCACAGTGAGCCATCACATAGAGGATGCGGGACCAAAGGAGCTCCTCGCCAGAGGGAATTTGAGGCTTGGATGAACAGATGTGAACACTAACAGTCACAAACACACACACACACACACACACACACACACACACACACAGACTGTACTGTCAAATCAAATCTCTGAGAATCAGTTGACGCTAACTCATGAATTGTTTTGTTTTTTGTTAATGACTCAAAATATATTATAATATAAATTGTTTTGAACCTAAATGTGACATATTCATGTACAACAGGAAGTCCGGTTCCAGCATATGGAGCATGGAATCACGGAATAGTAGAAAAATTAAAACTTAGAACTAATAATTAACAAGAGTGATCCAATCTTCCTTGAGCAGGATTGCCCGCCTCTATATTACAGCTGGAAGGGCCAGGGAAGCTTTTATTTATATAGTGTTATAACATACAAATATGTCTGAAGGTTAAAAAGTCCAGCTTGAACTTGATCCCCCTTGAACTTGATCCCCCTTATGGAAATAAGGTCTAAGCCAGAACTCCCTTAAGGATTAAAATGAATGATTTTATAGACAGATCTACAATCAATCATACAACTGAATACAGGAGGTAAATGCTATAATTTTAAAAGGCTAGATATGGATGTGTGGTGTACATGTTTGCAGTCATACGTTTGTGAAGTTCTGTAAGATGCTGCCAGTTATCATCACCTCCCTAATTGTTTGTTTATCTGTCAAAACAGTGGGACCATCTAAATCTTGTAAATGTTTAATGTTGCCTCTTACTCGTTTAAGTAATTATAGGAGAAAGAATATATAATTATAGTCCCTTTTTAAACCCTTTAGAATTAATTGCTCCAAATGATTTATGGATTTAATAAATGCTGGCATCCAGCCATCTGTGCCCAAGGAGCTGCACCCCTTGCCATGGCAGGCCCCAGAGAGCAGTATGCAGGCTCTCTCTGCTGGGCTTGGGTTATGAATATGTCCGCAGCACGGAGTGCGTTAGAAGAGGTCTTTATTGAGCAAAACATTAATGAGCGAAAGCCGTAAGATATATGTGGCCATAAAGAGTTAAGTGTCCCCCCCCCCCCCCCATATGTGTGAAATGAGTTCCTCTTGACTGCCCACATGCATTTAGAGCTTGTGCTGTTTTGGAAGAAGTTTGTGTATCCAACCATTCAGTCAGCAGTCATAGAGTGCGCACAAAGATACACACTCACTCACTCGTCCTGCTCATTCTCTCTGAAGCACATATACATGCATATTAGACACAGCTTCCATTTGCTGTCAAGCACTCATCTTTTCCGAAGTATTCACACACATGAGCCTGCTGTGTTTGCTGGTCTAACCCGTGTTTTGTTTATCCAAAGCCAACAGGGTGAAGTCAGTGTGGGGAATGGGAATATGAAGGATCTGAAACTTGAGTATTTTTTTAAGGAGCCATGTGGGATTCGGTAAGCTTTGAGTCGACTTAAACGCACATGGCGCTCTTGCATTGTACGTAATATGGCGGTCACACAGAGCAACGTGTTACCTAGCGTTCATGGGATTCGGAAAAAACTTTTTTCCCAGTGAAAACATCATTCCGCATCATTCACGTCACATAATGTGTGAGGTTGGAAACTGGGGCTAGATTTTGCTAACAGGGTTGCCCAGTTAGGGGCTCGTCATCACTTTTGTCGTCACTTTGTAGTTCGTTTGTAGTCCATGTGGCCTTTCATGTCCAACAGTTTTAATGTGAACTTGGGAATTTCCTGTTGTCACTTGAAAGCTGCATATTTCACAAGCGTCTTACACTATATTTTAAGCAAATACAGTTGTTTATTTAGGATTAGTGAGTATGTTTTAACCTTTGCTGTGGCATGCGTGTTTGTCACACATTCCGACAGCAAAGCACATGAACACTTGCTGTGGGAAAAACAAAGTAGCCACGTAGGCGGTCCTTGTCATTCCCAAGTGCCATGAATGCACCATTATTACAAGAGTTGGCTCGTTGGGTTACAAATTTCAATGGGTATCTCCACAACAGAGCTTAGACGTTTTTGACATGTCAAAAATTGTTGTTTCCTCACATTTTGTTGGTATTTCTTAGGTCATTTTTGAATGTTTTTTTGTTTATTTTTTTTTATAAAAAAAAAAAAAAAAGATACAGTAATTTGTCAGATAGTGAGCTTGCTCCACGTGAAGACAATGGGCAGCAAAAGGAGGAATTTATTACACATCATCTTCATTATTCTCATCAGGATCACATATTTACATACATACAAACAACTTAACATGTCTCAGGCAAACAGCTGCCTGAGAATGGGCATGTAAGAACACATACCAGTCCAAATATAAAAAAAGAGCTAGTCCCTTTCCTCTTGAGGTGATTGGCTTCGGAAGAGATTGTGTTTGGCAAGTGTGTATAGCTTGTAATGTATGCTGGAATAACGTGTGTGTGTGTGTGTGTGTGTGCGCGCTTGCACTTGCTAGTGTGTGTTGCTGTGTATGTGTTTGTGTGTGTGTTTTAGGCTGAAGTATGTGTGTTGGTATCTTTCGTATTGTGTGATGGTAACATTTGTGTGTGTGTGTGTGTGTGTGTGTGCAGAGTGTTCATCCTTTATTGTCCTGTAAGAATAGCAGCGGTTATTCCCAAAAAAACAGCAACAGCAGCATCATGGTAAACCAACTTCACACCCTGACCATAGACTGACACATGCTTTCAAACTGAGCGTCTAGTCACACGCTTATTCGTGTGTGTGTGTGTTAGGTGTATTCACACAGGTGTCCGCAGCCCGTGGGGCAGTGTGTGTTATCCCTTAGCCAGCTCCTCATGTGCTCCAGGTGGCCGCCGTGCCCACAGCCCTGGCACCACACAAACAGGCCCCGCACCACGTGGTGGCACACTGCACACACACTTGCACACTGGCGACACCTACAGGCAGGGAGGAGAGGAAGAGAGACAGAGGCAGATGTGAGAGGTCACATTACTACAGGCTACAGACATCCTCTCTATATGCCAAGTCACAGCATTGGAGCAGGAGTTTACTAGACCGAGTCTATGAATACCATGACATAAATAAGTCATGATGTCAGCAGTGGCCTTGAATCAGTCCTGCAAGATTCAGGATGATTTTACAGCAGATGGCGTGTTGAGCCACTTTCAACCCATCAAATGCTGATATTTGTAAAAATGGGGATATTGTTACTATTAACACTGACACTGATGTTTCATTATGCAGTTAATTTATTACTATTTATTCATTTTCATTATTTTATTTACAGCTTGAAAAAGGGTGCATTTACACTTAAAGCTGCTGTTGGAACAACGTAGGGTCTATTTTTGGATGACAACGAGGGTAAACTTTCGTTGAGGACTAAAATAACATTAATCGGAGTAGTTTTGAGTAAGACCGGAAAATGCATTTACAACGAAATAGCATAGCAATAGCCTTGGGAGCAATTTCTCTGTTTCGACCATGCATGTTGTTTTACATCTGAGATTGAACGTTCTGTTGTCGCAGTTACCTGTCGCAGATCCAGCCGCGGTTGTTCATTGGCCGCTTGCAGTTGCTGCAATTGATGTGCAGCGTGGTGGAGGTCTGGTTGAGGCAGCCGATGGCTGCGCAAGTGCTCAGTTTGATCACCTCGTTGGACACGTTCCACAGCTCAAAGCGCTGCAGCAGGTCAATATAGGACATGTACCAGTGCTCCTGTGCCAGACACACACACACACAATTATGTTTTAGTGCAGCAGATCAAAGAATATGATCTAGTGGCACACATACACAGAGACAGAAATACACATTGGAACATGTAGTGGAATCACTACAGATGATCTACAAAGAGCATAGATTAGGCCATTTTTTCATTCAACATCAGGACTAACAAAACACACACACACACACACACAACACTACAACAAAACGACAGACGCACACCTGTAAAACACACATAATCTGAGGCAGTACGAACAGCACAGAAAAAGGCCCACATGGTGCACCTGCGTGAGGTCGTCGATCTCCTTGCGGATGCGTTCGCCGAGGACGATGAGCACGGACACGGCCATCTGCACGTCGCCCTGCTCGGCGTAGTGGGCCAGCATCTCCTTGACGACGGGGCCGAAGAAGGCGGGCGGCAGGTGCGGCGGGAAGAGCAGCTGCGAGACGGAGATGAGGCTGACCGACTCGGAGGGCGTGAGGCACGCGCCGCCGCCGCCGCCGCCCGTGCTGCTCTCCGCCTCGCTGCCGCTCACGTGCGGCGACTCGGCCTTCTCCAGGAGCTCGGGCGCCGCCGGCTGCTCCATGATCTCGTGCCGCAGCGGGAAGGCCTCCTGCGGGAGCGTGTACTCAGGCTCCTCTGAGGAGGGAGACGAGCACACACACAGACGCACGCACGCACGCACGCACGCACGCACACACACACACAGTCAGAAATGTGCATATACACACACAATGTCATTTATCCATACACCCAAGCAATGTCAGAAACGTGCGCACACACACACACACACACACACACACACACAAGTGATATATGTGCATACAAACACACTTGATACAGGACTCACCAGTCTGGTTGTCATGCTCCATGGAGTACAGGTCATCATCGTCCAGCTCTGCGTCTCCAAACACGTACTCGGCCTGACCCTCACTGCCCTCTGTCTCCTCATTGTCCACTGATGGACAGATGGAGAGAGAGAGAGAGAGGAGAGAACAAAGAGAAAGCAATGAATAAGGAGAGTCAGAGGAGAAAAGGACAAAAGGAAGAAAAACAGGCTGTGTGTGAGTGCGGCGTGCTGCGTTACCATCGTTGTTGTTGACGTTGATTTCCAGGTTGTGGATGTTGTCTTGTCTGCTCTCCTTGTTCCGCTCGTTCAGGCCGGAGCTCAACTCCTTCATACTGAAACTGACGCCACGACCAACACAACATCAGCGGCTCACAAACACCATAAACTTCCAAAAACATTCCTGCACCCAACAGCCACATTCATTCCTGCTGCAGAGGCCAATATAACTTTTATATTTATAACATTATAACTTTGCCAACACAGAAACTCTAGCCACACACTGCTCTGTGTTGAGGCACTGTGTTCACATCTGTATGTAGGTGCAGGGCCGTACCTATTGAGGAGGGGCAAGGTTCCCAGTTTGCCGATGTTGTGATTAGTTGAGCTGCCAAGGTTGGCTGGCTCTGAAAACATGATCCTTAACATGGTCCATGTTGTGGAAACCTATACAAACACACACAATTACAGATCTGCACAATTAATCTGAAACACTCACACAAACACACAGAAATGGCAGGACAAAATGAGCACATTTAATTTGGACACTTAAACACACACACACACACACACACACACACACCTGTGGGCGGTTGAGCTGCTTGGCCACCTTGGCGTTGTGGTCGCACAACTCGGCAAAGGGCTTCCCACTCAGCAGGTAGAGCCGTGCCGTCTCCACGAACCAATCCATGCAGCTCCCTGCCCCGACACCTCCCCCGACGCCACCGCCACCTCCTCCTCCTCCTCCTCCTCCTCCTCCTCCTCCTCCTCCTCCTGCAGGCGCCTCAAACACGCTCAGCACGCTGGACACCTGGGCGAACTGCTCGGTGACGTCCGGCTTCTTGAAGAAGAAGATGGGGGTAGCGGCGGTCCCCGCCCGGGTAGCCAGGCTTGCGTCCGGCCTCGCCGGCCATCAGGCTCTCCTTGGCGGCGAAGGCCAGGTCGCCCAGCAGGCCGAAGCACAGGCCCTCGGGATTGGCACGGTCCACGGGCCGGCTGGCGTCCTTGAATGCATGCTGGTACAGTGTGCTGTCCTTGGAGCCCGACAATAGCACCTGTCGCATTGAACACAAACACACAAGTTAAATGTAGATATGTATGGTGCGTGCGTGCCTGCGTATATATACACAAGTAGGAACAAAACTATTCATACCCCTGGCAAATATTAATTTAATGTTGGTTTTCTCTTCACCGATATGTTTGTTCTGACTGAAAATGACACTACCACATGCCAAAAGATTGTAAGACCAATGTGGTAGAACAATGGAATCTGAAAAAGAAGCTTTTTCATCTTTTTGAAAATTTTGTATGAAAAATGGCATGTTTTTAAATAATCAATGGAAACATCTTTATCTTCATGAAAATGCTTCTTTTTCTGATTCCATGTTTCTACTACATTGTCTTACAACCTTTTGGCATGTGGCAGTGTCATTTTCAGTCAACATTAAATCAATATTTGCCAGGGGTATGAATAATTCTGTTCCTAACTGTATATATAAACACGGGTATGACATATAATATGGGTGTGTGCTTAAAGGGGTGCTTTTGTGTCTGTTGGTTTGTGACTAGGTGTGTATATATATATATATATATATATATATATATATGTTTATATATGTGAGGAAGGCTGTGTCTGTGAATGGATATGTACATGGCATCCTTGAAAAGATGTTGATAGAGCATGATGTCCTTGGAGGAGATTCAAAACAGGACAAGGACAATGCATGGGTGAGAAGTGTGCATGCATTATGCAAATACCGTATGTTAGAGTGGCAAATGACATTGTATGCCTGTGCGGTGCATTTGTGTGTGTGTGTGTGTGTGTGTGTGTGGGGGGGGGGGGGTAGATGTATATATGGACGGATACAGATATGTGAGTGTGAGAGAGTGAGTGAGTGTGTGTGTGTGTGTGTGTGTGTGTGTGTGTGTGTGAGTGAGAGAAAAAGAGCAATTCAAACAAGTGGGAAACATGCAATTGTGTTGCGAATAAGCGAAGCGAGAAGGAGGAGGAAAGCTTGAGTCTCCATCTTTAATAATGTGCGTTTCCTGAGGGAGATTCCGCTCTTCCATACAACTCTAAAGTAATGAAACACCTCCACAAACCCAGAGAGCAGAAAATAAACTGCAATATGAGTGAGGCTGTTAAGGGACGTGCTCTGGCATCTGTAGCAGCCTGCCCAAGTCAAGCTCATGTTTATGTTTATGGTACAATATTTGACAGACACTTTTGTCCAAAGCCACTAACAGCATATGTGTAGGAATCCTAGTGGCCACGGTGTGGGTGTGTGTGTATGTGTATGTGTGTGTGTGTGTGTGTGTGTGTGTGTGTGTGTGTGTGTGTGTGTGTATATATATCGTGCCTGTGGGTCGTGTTGGTGCCTCCAAACGATGCCTGTGGTGACGTCCTTGTGCTCCTCGAAGGTGGCGAAGGGGATGTAGGGCCGGCGCACGTCCCACACATAGATGTTGTGGTCCACCATCATGGAGCAGGTGGCCAGGTGGTACTTCTTCTCGGGCCGCCACTTGACCCGCGCCACGGAGGCGATGGTCTGCACGCAGTACACCTCCTTGGCCCGGTTGGTGGTCATATCCCACACCTTCACCATCTTGTCCCGCCCGCCTGTGGCCAGCCAGCCCCTTCAGAGAGAGAGAGAGACAGAGAGGAGGGAGGGAGGGAGAGAGAGAGAGAGAGAGAGAGAGAGAGAGAGAAAGAGAGAAACAGTAAGAGAACCACTTCTAGCATCGAGACACACACACACGCCATCTCCTACTAGTCATCTGGATGTCAGTCACAGTAGATCAGTAGATGGGGTTGTTGAACATGTAGCACACACAGACACAAGCACACAAAACACACAAGCTCACTTTAACTCCCACGCTCACACACAAACACACACACACACACACACACACAAGCACACAAACATATAAGCTCACTCTCACTACCACGCACACACACACACAAACACATAAGCTCACTCTCACTACTACGCACACACACACACACAAAAGCACACAAACACATAAGCTCACTCTCACTACCACGCACACACACACACACAAGCTCACCCTCTCACACACACACACACACACACACACACTACCTGTCGTCCGGGTGCCAGTCACAGCAAAACACAGGGCCAGTGTGAGCGGTGAACATGCGCTCGTAGCGGTCGGGCCGACGGATATCCCACAGCTGGACGTTACCGTTCTCAAAGGACGCCGCAAACGTGAAGTAATCCTTCATGCTGAACTGAACGTCACGCACACTCTCCGACTGACCTAAAACACACAATCCAAATTTGTAGACAAATGTGTCTGTATAAGAAAGTTCCACCTGGCTATTGTGGAAGCTCGTGTAGATGCTTTTTCTGATCATTTATTACTATTTATTTGGTGTGCTGAACAACGGGGTCAACAAGATGGGTCAACTCCTGGCCATCTCAGAAAAGGTCAGGACATTTCACAATTTAGCTTTCTCTTACTCTCACTCAGTCCACCTAAGAGGGTGCTGTCTGTCTGTCTGTCTGTCTGTCTGTGTATACACAGCACTTGACCACCTGAGAGGGTGGTAATAGACCTGTGTCTCTGTGTGTGTCTATGTGTGTGTGTACATACATAGTCCCAATTCATCTCATGATCTGACAGACTCCTATTAGCACAAGTTGAACCACTACATGAAGCCGTCTTGCGAGTGTATGTTTGAGTGTATGTTTGTATGTTTGTATGTCTGTGTATGTGTGCGTGTGTTTGTAAACACTCTACCCACCCACCTGAGAAGGTGTTGATGGACTCCTTCTTGCGCTGGTCAAAGCACTTCATGAAGCAATCTCACAAGTGAGCGACCAAGTGTGTGTCTGAACGTCTTCCTGGGAGTGTATGTGCATGAACACTCTCAATACTCACCTTAGACTGTGTGTGTTTTTGTGTGTGTATATATTATATGTCTAAATGTGTGTGTGTATGTGTGTGTGTGTACTCTCTCTCACCACTCACCTTAGAAGGTGCACAAGGACTGTGTGTGTCTGTCAGTGTGTGTGTGTGTGTGTGTGCACACACACACTCTCTCGCCACCCACCTGAGAAGGTGCTGACGGACTCCTTCTTGCGCAGGTCGAAGCACTTCATGAAGCCGTCCTGCGAGCCGGACAGCAGCATGTGCACCTCGGTGGGGTGGAAGCACACCTTGTTGACCGTGCGCTTGTGCTCAGTGAAGAGCTGCTCCTGCTTGTTGCGGCAGGGCCGGCCCAGGTTCCAGGTGACCACCGCGCCGTTGGTGGCTGCCGTGGCCAGCAGGTTCTCGTCCATCTGGTGCCACATGACGTCGGCGCAGCTGAAGTTGAGCGAGGGCTTGCGCCCTACGCGCAGGTTGAGCCGCTCGGTGAAGCCCTCCTCCTCCAACGCGTAGATCTTAAAGATGTTGCGCCCCGCCACCACCACCTGAGAGAGACATGGAGGGAGACTGACTTCAAGCATCCCTTTATTGGAACATTCATCTCATGTCACATTACATTACATTACATTACATTACACTGAAATACTTTACATTTATGACCTAAAACCAGCTACTAGAACTATAGCAACTAGAGAGAGAGAGAGAGATGGGCATAACTATATAAATAAAAAAGGTAAACAAATGATTTATCTGGTCACTTGTAAAAAGTATCTATGTGTATGGATTGCACTGCACCACCACCTAAAGCACAGACAAAACTGAATGTAAGTGATAAAGAGTGTTTCACATAACATATATCTAGTCCATCAGGTCTACTGTCTAATTTGTGTGTGTGGGAGTAGAAAGCCTGAGAGAGAAAAGGTGGAATGAGGTAACCCCCCCACCCCCTCCGAAAGAGACCCAAATGTTCATTTTACCATCTCCACTGTCTTTTCTCAGACAGTTGTTAAAATACCAGCCTCATAAAAGTTTAAGAGTTGGACTTTTAAGAATCTAATTGTGAAAGGGTGCGTGATGGGTGTGTGCGTGACGCGCGTGTGTTTCAGAGCGAGAAAGACACACACGAACCTGTCCTGCATCTCGGCACACACTGATGGCGTTGGCAGGGGCGTCCAGGTGGCAGAACATGGTCTTTCCCCCGACAGCGGCACTGCCCAGCGCCGTACTCACACGCGTCATCTTCTCCATCACCACCTGAGAGGGCAAGTCAAGGAGGAACCAGACACGCAGACACAGACACACAGACACAGACACAGACACAGACACACAGACACAGACACAGAGAGAGAGAAAGTAATATTAAGTCCATTGTTACAACATATTAGCCTGGAAAATCCAGACCCTGATAATCTAGAAAGATTAAGGGTCTGGCAAAGAGCAATGTAATGGCCCAACTCGAGGGGCAGAAACAAGCATGCATTTAAAAATCTCACTGCACGCAAATGCATTTAAAAATCTCACTGCACGGATAACACTAGACCATGTTTACTCTGAATGATTTCGGACTTCGACACAATCGGATAACAATATGACCAATGTGTACTGTACTCCAACGTTGCAGCGCTATCTTCATCAGTTTAGCTGATTCCCCGGAATGCAAGGGGAAAAAGTAACGTGCATCATTGCTCTTTGCCAGAGTGTCTCGCAGAGACAATTCCATTGTGCTCTCGCGAGAACTCTGGATTTCCAGGGTAACAACATATTCCACATCACTTCATTCACAAGTAATTAAAACAATATAAAATAAATCATCTTCAACAGTGTTACCCTGGGGGTACCGTTCCCTCATAACACCACATCTTCAAAACAATAGAAAAAGAGAGAGAGAAAGAGAGAGGCTGCAAAAACAGATAAAAGTGTCACCAAATTAATATTTTAGTTGTCTCCCATTTAGGTCAAATGTGTGTATTTTCTATGTATTATATTATCACTATGTAGATATTTACTATATTTCTCTGTGTTTATATATGTGTGTGTGTGTATATATATATATATATATATATATATATATATATATATATATATTTTTTTTTTTTTTTTTCCCCCTCATTATTTTAAACTATTTGCTATTCAGTTATTTCCTTTAGCATAATAAAAAAACAACAGGGTTAATAAGGCCTGGTTGATTTTCATGAAATGAAAAGAGGACGGTCATTAATCCAATTAGCTTCAAAAGTCAACATCTGTCATTCAGTGCCTCGGCACTCTTTCATCTGATTCAGGTCAGCAGAGCAAGCCGCTGATGTCCTTAACAACACAACAAACAATTATTGTTAATGTTTCCCAGTCTGTCTATTATGTACATTTTTACCTAGTGCTATGTCCTAAACAAACAACCCACACACATTTAAGTATCATACCCAGTGATGGGTTCTCCTGTAAAGAACTAAAGATTTTTAACCCACTGCTGCTAGAGAACTGCTTTGCTCTGCTCTGGCTTGCGTGACTGAGATGAGTTTTGCCCGCCTGGTGGGAACATTAACTGGGACACAGCCGTCTTTACATTCTTTGGGGAGAGGAAGCAAGCGAGGGAGAGAAAGAGAGAGAGAGAGAGAGAAAGAGAGTGTGAGTTTGAGTGTGTGTGAGAGAGAGAGAAAGGAGAGGAAAAAGGGGGTGGGGTTCAGCGAGAGAGGGGTGTGTGAGAGAGGGATTTGGGGTCCTACATTATACATTACACACCAACATAACCACACACACACTCGCAACACAACTGTCCATGACTGCGGTAATAATAACCTGCTGCAGTTAGTCCTACAGCCAGAGGGTGGCAGCACTACAAAGCACTGGTGGGGAATGCCTTATTTTACAGGTCACTCCACAAGATTACCCTAGGTTTACACAAACAGTTTGTGGACAAATTCGTTTCATTAGCGTCTCTATAAGTAAAGACCCATTCAGACCGAGGCTGACACAGCAGCTTTTACCCCCCCCCCCCCCCCACCACCAAAAAAAAACAGATCGACCACCCACCATGAACTTGCACAGCTTGCTGAGTGACTGCCATTTATCACTTTAGCTAAGGATCCCATAAGTTGTAGATTGTTCTGACCTTTTCAGATCTTTAAAAATAAGAGACTGGAATTGACATTGGTGAAATACCAAGCAATGGCAGGGCGTGTGAGTGGCTGTGAGCCTGGGGATGTGAGGGCAGACACATTCATGTGGCATTCCAGGCATTTTAGACCACAGCAAAAAGAACACTAAAACACCCTCTAATATAGAACTAGCATTCTGACCCAGGAACATGCAGCCCTGCATATTACAGGATTTTATGAGATGACACAAACGTGTGATGACAAAGGAGTGTCGCTGTCAAGAAGACAGCGGAGTGTGTGTGTGTGTATATGTGTGTGTGTGTGTGTGTGTGTGTGTGTGTGTGTGTGTGTTGTTTCTGTCTGTCAGTAGAGTGTTGTGTGCGGAATTCTCTGTGATGATCTCATACTACTCATGACTCAGTACCCCAAACAGATGAAGCATGCTAAACAACAACAACTAAAACAAAAATACAAAGATGCTTCTAGATTTACAGGAAGCAGACTATTTATTCTACAATAACTGTGCTTTGTTCTATGATGCTCTTCTCCAATTGGTCTCTTCAAGTGGATAAAGAGGGGTTCACTGAAGAAGGTTTTTGCGACACTTACTAGTTCCAGAGGAAGCCTGGGGGACCCCTCAGCTTCTCCAGCCAATCAGACGCTCCCTCTCAGCCCCCTGCAGCCAATCAGCAGGTCCCTCAGGTATCCAGCGCAGAGTGCTGCTGGGAAATGAGTTCAGGAGATGAGCTGGCTTGTGCTAGTTTTCAGACATACTGCTCTACAATGCGTGTGACCCAGCTATGAGATCAACAGTCTCGCCAAATAAAGAAACCAGGACTCCCCTGACCATCAACTCAAAAATCTAAGCTATTTTGTTTTGTATCCGATCAATCATAATTAAAATGTCCTTATCTTATACTTATAACACTGATAGTACATTAATAGGCATGTTTATGTTTTCTTAAGTCTGTACACAGCAATAATGTCTTGGATTTGAAAGGTTTTGTTTTGGCTGTTTTAATAAGCGGCTCTTGTTTGTGGTTGGAATGGGCACAGCATTTTAAGACCCTTCTGAGCTGTACAAAGGCAAAACATACGATAGAAGCAAGCTTTGAAGAGAATCTCTTGAATTCCAGAATTGAATTCCTGAGCAAGGCTTTTTACAAAGATACAGAACTGACTTGCAGAACACAGAATGCAGAATTTACAATTAGGGTCATGCAGATATATTTCAGATTACATGAGTCATTAGTCAGCACCTTTGAACAAATACAAAAATATCACAATCACAATACTTACCGTATATTCAAGTGGTCTTGTAAAAACTGGATAAGATTATGCTTCTGGTATCGGCGGCACATGACGAGGTGCCCACGCGCGCTAGGCGGTCTCCTGTGACCACGCGCTGGGGCCCTGTGTCGCGTTTGACATCTCCAGAGAGAATAACACTCTCGTGCTGTGTTTCAAGCTACAACAGTACATACGAGAAAGTGTACAAGAAGTTGCGAATGCAAAGCACCCTCATCCTCTAAGTTTACAAAGTTCAACCCACATAAAAACAGAGATATATGTACGTGTTTTAAGCTGGAAGTGTTATCGTTATACATCAACGCAATTTCACTAAACGTAATTTCAACGCAAGAATATCATTACTCTATTATAAGAGCGACAAACATACATTTTACTACAAGAATACCTTAGTCGTAAGCTTAGGACTTTAGTCGTATTATAATAAGTCATACCTATCTCATGGGAGTCGGAGAAATCTCGATAACGTTAGATGTTCTTCATATGTTATCGTCTCATAGTTGCATGCATGAAGCTAGCTTAGTTGTATTGTATTGCATGCAATGAGCAAATGTACAACACTCTTAATAATTCTTCAGATGATTCCTAAAATGTTACACCAGAAGGCTGTGTTTGTATCTTTATGGAAAACTTTATGTCACTCAGCATGTGCTAGCAGCAGTAGGTTAGCCAAGTGATGAAAGTGAAACATAAACAAATTGGTTTGATACTAGCCCATTCGGTCGTAACAGCCATTATCTGGCAAGCGAATAGTGCCTTTTATACGTTATATTCTCGTGAATTCCGGACAACCCAAACCTGAGATAAAGTCAAAACAACTACTTCACTAGCAGCTCGGCACACTCGGGTGAACTAACCTTCCAAAGCAAGCAAATGTTGTGGACTTTCTTTACTGACAACCGGATGTTGTAACTCAACTGCCGCAAATAAATCGTTATTTACGACAGTACCAACGGTAGACGACCAGTCTATGGTCTGCATCTGCTTGTGTACAAGGTTACTGAGTAAGTTGAGATTGACTGAACAGAAATTCACTGAGCTTTAAAACCAGATTCTGAAAAGTATAGCTGTGTCGAGAAGTCTAGTCTTAGGAGTAGCCTACAAACACCACAAACAAAGTGTTCTGACGGTTCACGGTACAGTAGTATGCACTGAACAGTCAGTCAGCAACATAACTTCTGAATTGTTTCTGTTACCTAAAATACAGTGCAGTGAACTCCTGTCTCCTAAACGATGCCAATGGACGCAGGACTGTTCAGCTGCTCTGACCCAGCAGTGTGGGGGGGGGTGCATGAGAAATACTGGGCAGTTGTAGAGGCTAAGTCCTCAGGGAAAGGCAAGGCAGGAAAACTGCTGGCTCTGGACAAGTGGTGAGCACATATACACACACATACACACACACACACACCTTGTTTTCTGTGTAGTGCAATTGATCTAGGACCTCTTGTGATAAACATGCAAATCACTTGTAAAGTGGATCAATCAGGCCAAGGCTTAGTGTATGCACACACAGTCAATAGGAGCTGTCTAGACATGTGTGCATGTGTAGTTGCTCTGATGTAAAGAACAGTGTGTAGCCTACTCACCTTTTACTCATCCCAATATCATCATCAATGTTGTGATTCGGGACTATCAATTTGAAGGCCACAAGTGTTCACTTGATCTTCCATGGAATTAGAATGATAGATATAGATAGATAGATTACTTTATTCATCCCCAGAGGAAATTATTATTATAATGAGTTGTTCTCCAGGATGAGGTTAAGGGCACATGGGGTGATTCCGTCTGTCTGATGTTTGGTCTCTGAGCAGGTATCAGGAGGAGCTCCCAAAGCAGATTACTGCCCGGACACAACGTCACGTTACCCGTGATGAGCTGAGCAAGCTTATGGAGTGGAAACTAACGGTCAGTATGGACATATGAATACATGCAGGGTCCACATCCACTTTTATTCAGTTAATATTAAATATTAATTTTACCAGTTCTGTACAGGTAAAATAACAAATGTGTCTGCTTTTCCACGGTACACTATGCCCCAACCATCCCAGATGAACTTAAATAAATAAAAGCACATTCACAAAGTTTGTAAAAATGCTGAGCCCTGGAGGGTAGAGAAGGATTGGTATTGGTATTTTTTCTTTTTTCCCCAGAGGGGAAAGTTCCGACCAAGACTGCAGCAGCTGATTGGCTCCAACAGTGAGGAGGTGGTGCAGAGCTGCAGCATCAAGGCGTTTGGTCTGCTGCCAGACGTTCAGGCGGCCATCCTGGAGCTGAGCACTCTCAAAGGGATGGGTCCAGCCACAGCCTCAGGTTTAGACACTGACCGTTACATTACATCTGCACCACTACATACACAAACCCATACACACATTCTATAGTTTATGTAAGGGATGAAGGACAACACATCTCTCACCTCTCTCTTTAAAGAGTGTGACAATGTGTGACATTCATTACCAGTTATAACATCACAAGAAACATTAGTATCTGTAACACAAGGGGCACTCATTTGAATGTGCAGCGTGCCATACATACCACTAACATGCTGTGGAAACCACACAATGACAACAAGCGTCAATACCAATATTTGCTCATTTATTGACACATTGTACAGCGTAATGTAGCAGAAATCAGTTGAGTAATTTAAGCATTTATCTAACATCGAGAGAGCATTAGTTTGTGTGGGTCGGTATACGCATTGCATTGTGCATTGCATCTCATACAAATTGGAGTCCATAGCCTCAGCTGGTTGAGGCACCTACAGTTACATTATGTAATCTATACCATTACATGAGCAGACCGATACCCACATACTACACATATTTGTAAAGAATAATGAACACAGCATTCGGGTGTTACAAAATAATAACACCCGAATAAAGCTGTTACACCATTGCAGCTATGCATTGCACTACATATATGGACATTGTGTTACAGATGCTGAAAAGAAATACCACAATTATTCATTTGCCTCTTTTGTTTTGAATCCTGATCATGTGGCTTATCTGAGAATAATGCTGAACTAGCAGTGTGTTATATAATTTAATCATATCCCAGTTCTTGTCTTCCTGTTTCTGAACTGGTTGACATCGAGATGACCGTTGTATCGTACCTTTACTGCCAGATAGGCTATCTATTCAAACAGTGCTTCCCAAATTTTTTTCTCTTGTGTCACACTATTTACTATGAAATAAAATGTGATTTGTATAGCCTCAAGTTTCAGACATTGCACTGTATTTGTAAAGCGCCTTTATCCAAAGTGCTTTACAGATTTATGCCTCTCAGTTGACCCATTCACACGCATATTTACACATACCGATGGGGAACGGCTGCCATGCAAGGCGCCAATCAGCACATCGGGGGCAGTTTGGGTTTCAGTGTCTTGTTCCTGGACACTTCAACAGAGTTGGGAGGAGCTGGCCTCAAACCAGAAACCGTCCAGTTGCCTAACAACTCCTCTACTCCCTGAGTTACTGTGGCATTTAAATTGTTATTAAAACAAAAAAAAATTGGGGGAGCGGTGGCACACAGGACCTGGGTTCAAGTCTGACCCGCGGTCATTTCCCAATCCCAACCTATCTCTCTCTCCCACTCACTTCTGTCACTCCTCCCTGTCCTATCTGAATACAGGCAAAACGCTAAAAAAATAATACACTTTAAATAATCGTAGCAATGATTTTTCATGCTCTTAAGGCACAGTTTGACAGACTCTGTGCTAAGGAAACACATATTATGTGTGATGCATGATTTCACATAGATATTATACATGTAGTGGCAACATTTCAGTTCACTATTTCCGTATAATTAGACTACCTCTTCACATGGGCAAAATAAAAGGTAATCTTTGACCCCGTAGCCTACGCAACTTCATCATCATCCACCTCCTTTATGCCATAGCCTACTGAGTTGAGATGACCATTGATGTGTTTTATTTTGATATCATCAAAGGAACAGAATCTCAGTACTTGGAGTTGTAGAAGATGATGTCAGTAAAGAAATACTATTACAAGACTATATATGACAGACCATAGATGACAGTCAAAAAGATGTTTGCTTCTATCCTGTGTCTGAAGCATCTAATTTTACGCGTTTCTGAACATTCTACCATTCTCACATGCGCAGTACAGGATCTATAGCAACCAGCAGATAATCAGCATATAAATTATCACCTTAATTACACTATTTTCAACATTAAATGCCACATATGTAATTCAGTATGCACAAAAGTAATATTTAAATGCAAAAATATGAACAAAAAGGCATTTTCACATAATTTGGCTCTTACAATAAATATGTGCTGTCAGAGATTTAAATAATATCTGTCAGATAAATAAAACAACTTGAAACAAATTTAATTGAGCAGAATTCGAGATGTATTCTTTTTTCCATCTGTGCAGCGGTGCTAGCAGCAGGGGCTGGCGAGGAGGTGGCGTTTATGGCGGATGAGAGTGTGGAGAGCATCCCAGAGCTCCGTCCAGTGCAGTACACAGCCAAACACTACAGCCTCTACCTGGACAAAATCACCCAGAAGACAAAGACCCTCAACACAGGTAAGGCATGTGTTACCTTGGGATCATTACAGCCAATTACCGTGTGTGTGTGTGTGTGTGCGCGCGCATCATTTCAGTTGACTCTGTGTGCACGCTTCACTTCATATCACTCTCTCTCTCTCTTTATCTCTTTCTTTCTTTCTCTTTCTCTCTCAGTGGACAGTCAACAGGATTGGACTCCTCATATGGTGGAGTTGTGTTTATGGACATGGGCAGTAGCCAGTAAGCTGCAGCCATCTCTGTTGGAGGAGTTTAATGACCTAAAACACCAAACCAATCAAGAGCCAGTTAAGAGACCTGCAGCCAATGACAGAGCAGCTAAGAGGCAGAAAACCTAATAAGGTGTTGTGATGTACCAACTGCTATTTTGAAGTACAGTTCCTTGTTGTTGGCTACAGATCTCTATACCTCTATTATGGTCTTGATCACACACTGTTAAGATGGTGGTCACATGGACCAATCTAAATCTGAAGACATTCCAGCCATTTATATATTGTTTCTAAAGGTTGTTTTTTTCTTTGCCTGTAATGCATGAATAAATATATTTTATAAGGAGGTCCATTAGTTTCAAACTTCTTTTTGAGGCATTCATGACATTAACATTCTGTTAACTTGAGTTCTTAAATATAACTGATAAATACACACACACACACACAGACACACACACAAACACACACACACACTTTCAGCAACATATCTAATAACTAAAGAGACATGGATAGGCCAGGCCACAGTATCGCTCTTTATTCTCATGTTGTCTATATGAAAGCAGGTAGAATGACCAGTAGAAAAGGGAAAAGAACAGGGAATTGAAATCCATAGAAAATGGCTGAGAACATCTCAACATTTACATTACATCATGATGAAACTGTGGACTGTTATAGAAACAATCCATATTTACATATGTGTGTACTATTGTTGTTACTTAAACAGAAAGAGGGGAAAAACAATTTGAGATTCATAAAATCTGAGTAAAAAAAAAAAAAAGTTTACAAAATGTGAATCAGAGCCTGCTGTCTAGACAGGAGATTTCTGTGTGTTTGTTTTTGGCACCATATTTGAGTCAGCAGGGTTGAATGGAGCCTCTTGTACCCTTCGGGTTAAGTTCACTGAAGCTGATCTAAGAAATGATGGATTGGCTGAGGCCAGTTAGATCAAAATGCTACTCCGTCTGTCACATTGAGAGTTCATAAGGATATACACTCCAGGGAAAATGGGAAGATTCTGTTTTCTGCCGAAAACTTTAGAGTCAATATTCAGTGTGTGATGTATATTGCATATCTTCCAGGCTCACAAATTTGGCCAGAACAGTTTTTTTTTTTATCTACGATTTATGTTCACTGTTGTAGCTCTTCAAGGTCAGAGTTTCTGAGAAAGGTATTAGGGTTGTTTACTTTGTTAAACCCCACAATCTTTTAATCAACAAAGCAAAAGAAGAGCTGAATTTAACTGCCAAACGGGTATTACCAAAATCATGACATTCAACTACTTTACCTCAATGCTAAAAACAAACTAAATCAGTTAGAACGGCAAGGTTATGTAGGTTCATGGACTCAAAACATGAGTTTTTTCTAAACTCTGGAATTGGATTATGTATGTGTCTACAATCTGAAAATGCTCAGCAGTAGTTTCTTCCGTTTCTGAAACACTGATGTCAGAGCAAATCAAAACATTCAATCATTCTTGGTGTAAATGTAAAATAATTTAATTTTAATTTCACTGGAGTTACAAATTAAAGATGCCACAGTTTCTTTTTGCTTTTCAAGACACACAGATTAAGCCACATGAAAATGAATGTCATGTTACAAGGAAGGAACCGACAGGAAAGTTCTAGAATGTTACTAACAATAGCAGAGGATACTGCATTCAAAGACCACCTCATGTAGGCAGGAGTACACTGCATCCCACAGTGGGATGGCTTTCCTCTGACTCTCAGGGTCTGCACAAATCTCACAGGAACTGTATGGAATGGGAGCGAGCAATATGGCTACTTTATTGACAACTCTACAACCTTTACAACCTTCTTTGTGGCTTAAGAGCACTGGTATCAGGCCCACAAACTCCTTCAGCCCTTCAATGGATTAGCTGACTATGTCAAAATCACCACCACCTTCAATCTGAATACTCTTAAAATGGCCTCTCCTTTGTTTTTCCTTAGGCCTATGTGACAAACCAGATAGCATATATAAGCATGTCAGATTAAATGGCATTGTGATTTATGTTCGCCTATACCTGTCATTTATGAAAAGAAATAGCTGTGAAGGACTACAGGAGAGGTTCCAATTTAAGTTTATTGAGATTGAAACACAGCCAGGCACTGAGTGAAGCTACAAGCCTGATAAGGGTTACTGGGGCAGAGCTCTATTCTGGTAGAGGTTAGCATGAAGCTAAAATATCGAGCTACTTGCTCAATACAGATCAGTGTAGAGCTAACACACTGAGCTAGCTACATGCCTAGTTGGGAATTTAGCATAATGCTAATGCAATGATACTGTAAAACAGGAGTTAGCATGAAGCTAACACACCGGGGGGACTGTTTTCTTAGTAGTGCTGTCATTGTAACAGTACAAGTCTAATGAGCTACACTAGCCTGCTGTCATACAGCACATAGAGAACATGCTCAAGTAACACTGAGTATCTCACACACACACACACACACACACACACTCCCCAGATAACTCTAAGTGTATCATTTTTCCTTTAAATGCCACATTCTACGCATCCTCTTTTCTGAAAAGTTGCAACTTTGATCTGTTCAGTGGCACCACACAGAAATTGTATTATCTGAGCCGCTAAGCACACACACTAGAAACTGGAGTTGCTTCTGCTCTGAAGCAAGCAATGACCTTTTCCTCAGACCCTCTCTGTCTCACGCAAAGGTACGCACACACACACACACACACACAAACATAAACACACACAAACACACTCACTCGCACCATGATGTGTGATAAATAAATAAACAATTTTGGCACAAGATTCAACAGCATCAGCACATGACATCACAAAGCAGCAGAGGGCTCGTCATAGCAACCTGACCCCTCAAACCCCTCACCTAACACATCCCCATAGGTCAGTCTGAGACGGACAACATAAAATGTCCTCACAAGAGCGTCAGAAGACACAACCCAAAAATGTCCTCATAAATCTGTCACGCAAAAATACACATTGCAGGAAATGTTATAAATGCTCAGTAGATTCTGTGTCAGATTTCAAGTTCATAAGAGTTTCAGCATTATAGAGAATGTTCACACAATAACATATATATTTTTAACACAAGTAACACAAAGTAGGGGATTTTTTTTTCTTTCCTCTCACTTTGGCAACTTTGACCATATCTGGCAACCCTCGCAATACTGAAGTGAATTCCTGAATATACAGAAAAACAGAAGTAAGGATTACCTGTGGTCACCTTGGCAGTGCTCCCCTAGGTAATGGTTGCCAAGGCAGGCTGTTACATGAATGATGATGTCACTGACACCTCATGTAAGGGGTCAAAGTTCAAGCTGTCAGAGGTTAGGTCAGTCAGTTAGGGTTTGTCCCTCCTGGCTTTGGTGTTGTTCTGGTGATGCAGTTCTTCAGTGGCTGGACTGTAGAGGTGTAGGTTTGTTCATTTTATGTAATCTCTTGACTCACTTGACTTGTGGTGTACATGTGTGTACACACAAACAAACACACACATACACACACACACTAACAGAACATGTGAATTATGGGACCAGTAAAGAGAATACACACACACAGTACAGTATAACCAACTGCAGAGAAAGAGACAAAACAGATCCAGTTTAAAAACTGGTGTTCCTTCACACATCACATCTTGGCCCGCTCAAAAAGTAGCTTCACAACCTCTAAACTAGGTCAGTTTTAGCATTTCGCTCAAATAGAACTAGACACTGTGTGTGTGTGTGTGTGTGTCTGTGTGTGTGTGTCCATGGGATTATGGCAGGATCCTTGATGGGAATACATAGCTGGTTGTGTATTGTGTTTACTTTATTGTCTGTTGTTTGTCGGAGTTGTACTTTCTGTTGAAGTGTATGCTGAGGTACGCTTGTCCTCCTGTTTATTGTGTTTGTTTGTGTCTCTGTGTGTGTGTGTATGTGCATTTTTTCAATGCATTACTGAACCAAGGAGTTTTGTGTCTTTATACAACTCTAATTGTTGTGGATGTGTGTTATCGATACTGAAGTCTATTGTTTGTGTGTACATGTATGCATATAGCTGCCCAGTGTTAATGACAGCAACTACAAACCAACCAATAACAGCAAAGTCTCATCTTTAAACCACACCACCTCTCTCTCGCTCTCTCTCTCTCTCTTTCTCTTTCTCTTTCTCTCTGGTGGGGTTATTCACTTGTTTCGTTTTAGAGGGGGGGGGGGGGGGGGGGTGGTAGAAGGGTTTTTGGCTGGACGTTTATCCGTGATGGCTGAAACCAAGGTGGAGGAGGTGCACTGGGGGCTTGGATGGAGCAGCACGATTGGTAACCCCCTCACAACCGTGCGTCATGGCGGCGGCGGAATCTGGACGCCGAGCAGCTCGTAGGCGAAGATGTTCCAGAAGATGGCGAAGAGGAGGAAGGTAATGAAGGAGAAAACGAGCACCCACCAGGAGCACTGCGTCTGCAGGCTCTCCTCGTAGCTGCGCAGGATCAGCAGGCCCATGCTGATGCCCACCACCGCGCCCGACAGGTGCGCCATGAAGCTCGGCTGCGGCCCCGACGACGGCAGCGGAGGCGAGAAGCGCAGCCACACCGCGCGGCCCACCTCGGAACTCACTGCAGACGGACCGCGGGGGGTTGGAGGGGAAGAGAAGAAGGAGAGACAGAAATTGCAACAGATATAGAGAAAGCTATAGATAAAGAGAGACAGAAAGGAAAGAGAGACATAGAAAGACAGACAAAAAGACAGAACATGCGAGAGAGGAAGATAGAAAGGGTGGAAGAGAAGTAGAAAGAGAAAGAAAATACAGAGAAGGAAAGAGGCATTGAGAATAGAAAGAGAGAAACAGAATAAGA
>NC_055980.1:5874844-5882344 GCF_018492685.1 Alosa sapidissima
GTTAATGTTTTTCCTTCTTTATTTCCATCTTTGACATTCTCAAAAGGTCCTAGCTTTGGCTAGCCTGGTAAACCAGACCCTGGAATCTTTCAGATTAAGGGTCTGGCCACGAGTAATGAAAATGGCCCAATTCGAGGGGCGGCACCAAGCATGCATTTGAAACTCTCACTGCACGCAATTGGATAACGCTACGACCAATCACAACAATTCATCAGTGTCAGTCATCAGTGTAGCTCGCCTTTGTGCCGCCTACACCGATTTGATTGGTCCCTCTCGCTCGAGAGCTAGAAGAAATTTGGATCATTGCTCGTGGCCAGAGTATCTTGCAGGCACAATTCAAATCGAGAACTCTGGATTTCCAGGGTAAGCTTTGGCACTCTTGATTATTTAAAATACACACAAACATTATGCTAACGCAGCAAGGAGGTAACAGGTAGGCCAGGCTACGTTACCCTAAATCCAGCATTAGACAATGACGAGCTACTACAGTACCAATAACATTGTGATAAAGTGACTTAATGAGTAATTTAAATTAAATGTTATATTTAGTCATTGTTTTTTGTTATTATTAAAACCATTTAACTAATGTTAAGTTAGGCTTCTCTTAGTGGTTTCTACTGTTCCCAACATGCTCTTTACAAGCCTGTATTAGGCCACCAAATACAACAACAAAAAACAATTGAGTGATTTTACATGTAGGTTACAAGGTACCAGAGCCATATAAAGGTAGAGTTGCGACAACTCCATTGACGCTAATGTTTCATTTTTTTTCAACAATGGCGGCTAATGGAAGCCTCAAATAGTTCCCGAAAGTTAACAATTTATAATAGCAGCAGTGCAGTTACAGACTGTTTGTAGCCAACATTTCAGACTCAGATTTACATTATTGGCTCATCCGAATAATAATAATAATAATAATAATAACAGTAACAACAGTAATAGTAGTAAAGTAATAGTATTAATAACCTAATTATAATAATAAACTATTTATGTATCGACTATGACAGCTTTTCTGCTGCTCAGTTTTTATCAGTTCCTTATCAAATAAATTAAAAGAGGCTAAAGCCCAATAAATGTGCCACACATAATAACCTAATATAAGATAAACCTTGCCTATAGCATTTCAATTAGGCAGCACTAGGCAACACCACAAACGAGCTGTCATTAAGTTTTTGCGTTTGTAGCCTACAACTTTTATGACGTGACGTGTCTTGGGCATTTAGCTTTACCATCATGTCAACATAGTTGTAACGTTATGCAATGCTCATCTAGGCTATGAATTTAAGTGGTTTAATTTTAAAAAGGGCAGAAAAAGTGGGATAAAGTGCAACTGCTTCCCCAAAACAATTCCTCCATAACTGTGGATTTAAGCGTTTGATATGTGGATAACTTTCAGTGGACTAAACACATAAAAGGTAAGATTTTGTTATCACAAAGCTAGCTGGTTCGTTAAATATGGCGAAGCATATTTACAGCCAACTTTGTAGGCCTACTTGCAGCAGTGAAACTGAGTTTGTTGTTAACATTGTTGGTAACGTAAACGTTTCTTCAGTTAGGAGCAGGACTGTTTTTTTTTTTATTTTGCATTCATTTTCATTGGCAAAAGCTAGCCTATGCATGAGAGAACCTAGATTTGAGGGAGCTGCAGCTTTTGAGGGAGCTGCAGCTGTTAGCATCAGCAGGTCATATTAACAAAGCAGGGCACACTAGCCCAGTGATGAAGGATCGTGTAAAATCCCCATCCCCAGAAAGTTTCAAACCAAGCTTGCGCTGATGATGCATGATCACTGATCAAATTGCCATTTTCTGACACAATGCACACCATTTCCAGGTGCTCACCTGTCTGAATCTCAAGCTCTTTAGCCTAGCATCTGCTGTTCACAGCACGGTGAATGACAAACAATGACAAAATGCTGTTCAACTTTTTTTATTCTGCCGCGACGATAGGCTAGGCTTGGCTAGGTAATTCGCTCATTAGCTCAGATCAGTGACTACCAGAGGAAACGCGGGGTAGAAAGCTCAACCAAGTAATGTTAGACTAGCTGTGTTACAGTTTCTCGTTGCAATCAAAATTTCACAGGAGCTCCATGCGCTTTTGTAGGCTACACGCAGTCTCAAAAACACTGTTTACAGCTTTTCGAGTCACTGTACGAGGTCATTTATTATGTATGGACATATAGGTTTAGTCAGATTTTTTTTTTTTTTTTCTTTTTTCTTTTTTTTTTTTTCTTTTTCGCATGCCCAAATTTCCTCAATGATTCCCGGGACACTGAAAGACCTGGGTACACGAAACTTGGTGGGCATGTTTTTTTTTGTATGTTGATCTCAAGGGGCCATGTCAACCCATTCCATAACCACTCATTTCATGTATAGCGCCACCTAGTTAAACACAAAAAAGTAAAAATGAGGTGTTGTAATTGAAGGTATCTGTGACCTAACATAGTCAAAACTGCACGAAATTGGAAGTGTAGGATCATTATGACACCCTCTGTATGCACGCCAAGTTTTGTGGAATTCCGTTCATGGGGGGCCACACAATAAATTAATTTATGTTACTATACACCAACTGGCCTGTAGGTGGCCGGAGACAGTTTTCTGTGAATATCTCGAGAACCGTAGGGCCTAGGAGGTCCACCTTTTTTATGTATGTTGGTCTTAAGGGGGCATGTCAACCCATCCCATTACCACTTATTTCATGTATAGCGCCACCTAGTTAAAAATTAAAAAGCAAAAAATTAGGTGTTTTCAACACAATATCTCTGGCTGACAAGGTCAAAACTGCACAAAATTAAAAGTGTAGGATCATTATGACACCCTCCGAATGCATGCCAAGTTTTGTGTACTTTCGTTCATGGGGGGCCTTACAATAAAATAATTTATGTGTACATTTAGTGACGTACACCAACAAGGATTCCCGGGACACTGAAAGACCGGGGTACACAAAACTTGGTGGGCATGTACCCCCACATGGATAGCATGGAACCGTCATTCTTCGTTTTGATCTGTAGCCCTCCCCCGCTGGACTGGACCCCCCGAAAGGAGGGTAGGGCAGACACAGTTCTCTGTGAATATCTTAAGAACTGTAGGGCCTAGGATGACCAATTTTTTCCGTATGTTTGCCTCCAGGGGTCATGTTAACCCATTCCATGTGCACACATGTGCATAAACAGATACACACGCACACACATACATTTACAGTAATCATACGTATGACACATACTCACACAGTAGACATATGTACGCATGCATGCACATGCACAAACACACATACGCAGGCAAACACACAAGCACGCACATACACACACACACATAAACACAAATTTGTACACGCACACATGCACACAATTCAAAATTTTTTCCCGTCATCTACTCCCTGAATTTTTGGTCATTGATACCCGGGACACCGAACCACCGGGGTACATGAAATTTGGTGGGTATGTAGCCCCACTAGACTTTTACGGAAAAATTTCATTTCGTCCCCGGGGACCCCCCCCCCCCCCCCAACTGGGGGTATGCCAAGTTTCGTAGAATTTCATCCATGGGGGGGGTCTAAAAAAATTAGGTTATGTGTACATTTAGTGACTGTACACTCATTGGCCTGTAAATGGCGGTGCACACATATACACATGTACACACACAGGCACCCACATACTATCGGTATTAGAACGGCCGATACATAATTACAAATTCAGTAGGATTAAAAGAAAGCCAAAATAAATATTCATCATCATCATCATGGCTGCATTTTCAGTATTGGCGAGAAGTAGTCGTTTGTCCACTAGATGGCGCATCGTTGCAGTGAGACGTAATTTTGTTGGAAGTTAAAAGTGGGTTGGAAAAAACAATGGACGCTTCCTACAAGGACTGTAATTTACCGCAGCGAACATCTAATAAGGATAGGACGATGTTCACATGAAGTGTAATTCCCATTTCTTCTTGAAGCCGAAATAAATCTGAGGATGTTTATCGGACATGCTTGGTTTTTACTGCAGGTACGTTAATCTTGTAATATCAATAAGGACCTAGGTAATGTTACCATTAGCGTTGGTTGAGTGATGGAGGCATTTGATTGATTGCATTTGTAGAAAACTATAAATGCGGTTATACCAAGCAAATGTATAGCAGCACTGTTTGTATCTTTCGACTGTCATTTATTGCACGTGCTACAAAATCATTCTGTGCAATGGAAGATTTACCAACGTTACACTACACCGGTCTGATACAGTTTTGCCTATACATGCGTGAGACTGAGACACCTGTTTATTTTGTTTTAAGTGCGTGCAGGGTGTGAGAGGGGAATCGATGTGCTTTGATTACAGCTTGGTAGTTGTAGTCTGTGAAATTAAAAAGCACGTGTGTGTGAAGTATCCAAACAATGACACCTTCATTTCATTATGGCTGCTTTAGCAACACACCTTAAGCTACTGTGTAGTGGGTCCCATTTAGAAGTGGCTACTTCATTCGCGCTTTCCTTGACTCATGGAGCTGTGTGAATGTTATTACAACTTATGACAGTTTAAGTCCGCTTGATACTGTAAGGCGTAAGCCATTGGTTTCCAAAGGAGATTTTATTTGTGTCGCCAGCATAGCCTATTGACAATTTATGTTGTAAATAGGCCTACCTTATAATCCTACCTGTAGCTTAGGGAAGCTAACAGCTTTCTATTAGGATCTAGTTTGTTAGTTACCGTTTTGTCATAACTCCCTGATGCATTTTTGCATTTAGAATAGCCAGAGCGTGTATATCTCAATCGGAAAATTAAACAATATCGGGTGCCTATGGACTAGGCTGGGTGAACCCAGCCTGATCTGCCCGCTATTTATTTTTTGATTTCTTAAAAGATTGAGCTTGGTCTGGTGAAAGCCAGACTAGCCATGGACCTCAGTTACACAATGCAAGGGAACATGAATCAGCCTATATTTGCACGAACAATAACGGACAAAAGCTCTTCAACTTTGGCCCGTTAAAATGTGTATGAACAGTCTAGCGACGCATTTCATCAAGGCCCATTTGGACATGTCAGTTATTTGCACCACTGGTTAGATGTAAAACAGCATTTCGTTTCAGACTAGGCTACTGTTACTTAATTTGTGCATTAACAATAACGTTTCAGACTACTGTTACTTAATTTGTGCATTGACAATAAAGTATTACATGAACTAAAGATGACTAAAATCTTATGTAGAAGAAGAAACATTCACAAAAAATCCATCCATCCAAAAATGACCTTTGTTGTTGATAGCTGTTGAAAACGGCATGGAACTGACAGAGATGTTTTTGTTTATAAATACATAAAAAATAAATAAATAAATAACATTATGCTGATACCTTTTGCTTTTCCCAAATACAATGTAGTCTACAGGTGTAAGTGACCTTTCATCAATCCAGTTGCAATGGATGAACTGTGATGAACTGCCCTACTTGTGATTGTTTAGAGATTTTAAAGGTTTTATAACAATGCTACATCTTCTTTGGCTATTCTACAATCTATTCACCTTTTCAGCACCAGTAGGCTACTTTCTGTGCAGCCGCACACACACACTCAGGCATGCCAAACAAGCATACACAAAAGTTTCAAGTGTGGGGGATGGAGTAAAATATGGAGACAAATTGAAGTGTGATTTATTTTCACGGAACGGATGTACAGGACTGAGCGGCGGTCATATTTTGTACCGCTATGCGGTACATCTAGTTTTATATAGCGATAATTTAGATACGCTTATGGGGTGGGTGCAATTGCGTTTTCTAAAGAATCTCCCGTCTTGATTTTGTACAGAAATTAATATTAAGTGACACATACGTAAAAGGGCGGAAAAAAACGTCACCTTATATAGCAGGCTAAGATAAGGTCTGGAATTTAATTTAATATTGTTGTAATGGTAGGATAACGACATAGTTTACACAATAATTACACTGTGTTATAAATATTGTATATCAATGCATTTATTGACTGTCAATTAACCAAAATCGTGGCTCTGTCTATCATTGAACAGTAGCCTATTTAATGCATTCTAATCCATTGTCAATCACTTCCGGGAACTATTTAAAGGTCCAGTATGTAGGAAATAATGGAAAATAAACTGTAACCATTCCAAAAATTATCACCATATGTTGTCAGAGAGTAAGGAAACACGATGAATTGAAGTAATGGCTTATTTGACAACATTACTCTAACCCGTAAAACCCCATAAAACCCATGAAAAAAAATGAGTTACGGGGCGGAATCTCTTGGAATTTTCGTTTATGTTTTGAACGATTCATTCTAGAATAGCGTATTAATAATGGGCTAGCGCGTCCTCCTATTTGGGTTGCCAAATTAGCAAAGGCCAACTGTCAACATTTGTCAGTTGTAGTCATGAACGCCTACGAGAGGCAGGCAAATTTCCAAAATTAAAACAAGAAACACATTAAGTGGACATCGGAGGAGCTTCCTGAGATGGTGACGTCTTCATCAAACGAAGAATATCAAGTCTGACGCAGAGCTGGCCATATTTCTCCACAACAGGTAGCCTAGGCTAAACTTCATCTGCATCGCTAACTTCAGCTAAATATGTTGGTTAGAGAGGTATTTTTTGTTTTCAGTGTTTTCGTAATGTGTAGCTGGGTCATGGTTGGAGAAACGTTAAAGCAGCTGCAGGTCAACGAACGTTAGCTAAGCCTTCATTACATCTGGCAACCCAGAAGAGGCTCGCGTCTGGTAGTCTTGAGAACGTTCACCAGTGTTTTGATTTTGGCCTACAGAACGTTTGGTAACAATCCTACAAATCGCACCTTTAAAGTTTACATGAACCACGTGACCTTAACGAATTTTGAACACCCATTGTCGCAACTCTACCTTTATATGGCTCTGCAAGGTACCATTCCCAAAAATCTAGAAGGTCCTATGATTTGTGCAAACCCAGGACATCCATTCTGTGTCGATTTCCAATCAGAGATTCCTGTTTCCTACTTGACCTCCAGTCATTGGGCGCTTGGTGTTGTCCTCAGTAAGATGGAGGCGTGGTGCACGTGTGTTCTAGAGGTTCTAGAAACCAATGCACTATCTAGGTTTCTGTATCTATGATCAGAAGTGTCTGGTGTATGTACTATGGAGGTACCAGTCAGAACAGACTCTGCATCTGTGTATGTATATGATGTTTTGTGTGTGTAGGTGTGTGTTTGTATCTCCAGTGCGCCAGCATCCGCCGCATTTATGCGTACGTGTGAGTGTGTGTGTGTGTGTGTGCATGTGTGTGTGTGTGTGTGTGTGTGTGTGTGTGTGTGTGTGTATGTGTGTGTGTGTGTGTCATAAGCCTGCCTGTGGAGAAGTAGTGAATATTTTAACATAAAATTAGGCACAAATTGAATCACACACACACACACACACACACACACACACACACACACACACACACACACAGTAGAGTGGAGACTCATTGAATCATGAAAACTCTGATTTGCTATTCTGATTTTCGGTCAGATTTGGCCCTGTTCTGGCGTGGATGTTCTACATTCCTGCT